>NC_143585.1:87341099-87641384 GCF_048544385.1 Mastigoproctus giganteus
GCTAGCAGGGACAGGGTGGTGATTATCCCGTTGTACGAAGCAATAGTCAGACCAAACCTAAAGTACTGAGTACAGCTCCGGAGGCCTCATTATAGGAAGTATGTAGAGTTGCTAGAACGAGTACAAAGGACAACAAGACTGGTATGGAGAACAGAGGGGTGCTGTTACCACGAAAGGCTTGATTTCTGCAAATTGCAGCGCCTGGAGAGTAGTCACCTGCGAGGAGATCTGATTGAGATGTAAAAGGCATTGAATCGGTTGAGCAAGCTGAATGCTGATGGGATTCTTCTTTTTTCTGAGGGGACATAATTCAAATTGAGGAAAGACAGTTGTATAATAGATGTGCAGAAATTTGCCTTTAGCCAGCGGGTGCTTGTTTATTGTGGAAGTTGATAGCTGAAATAAATCTAGGGCTGTGCTGGGCAGGCATTTGGAACGAATGGAGGGGTGAAAGGTGAAAGGGAGGTTTTTTTTTTTTTTTGCTGATGACTTTTTCATCCTACGAAACAGGCAAATCGATCATAGAACACACGCAATTTACAGACAGAAATACGGATTTATGTATTAAAGTTACAGGTAACCCTAATATAATAATAGTAACCCTCTTTGTAATGATATTTTATTACTGGCTTGATGTTCAATTTTCTATTTATGGAGCTCGAACTTCAATAACCTAAAAGAAGTGTTGTAAGTTATGAAAATATAAGCTTGCTTTCTTGCATCGTATGCCTCTAGTAATGCTAATGATATAATGGGAGTGACAAATTGCAATTATAGTCATTGATATATCCATAATTGGACAGCGTTGACCACATGAAGCACATTGCAGCGTTGCTCCTTAATTTTTGGTGGTTCTGAAATACTTAGTTTATTGTTGATGTGTCTTTTTGTAATTATGACGTTTTTAGGTACTTTGAATTTATAGTACGTTGTTTATTTCTGTAGATTACCATTTAGCGTACTGGTCCTAATAATTCGTCATCCCTTGGCAGCTTTTTTTGTTTTCAACATTACAAATATTAATTATGCTGATTATACTAATCATATTATATATCTCTAATTTGATGGATCTGCGGAGCATAGTTTGGGAACCACTGCCCTAATGTTTTTATTGTCTTCAAAAATATCCATGCTTGATAACACTCTTTGTAAGTCTGTGCATTTAGCATAGTGGTATCGTCACTGTCCTCCCCACCGAGTGGAAAAGTCCCCGGGTTTGAATCCCGTCGATGACGTGAACAACTTTTATGGGCTTTTTCATTCCGTGGCTGTGTTAGTCTGTCTCAGGCGTATATAGCAAGGTTTCCCCCAGTTCTCCGCCAGTTCCGGGGGAAGGAGAACTTTTTCGTCCAGCAAAAAAGGCAAATGGACCATAGAACGCAATTTACAAATACAAATACGGGTTTATGTATTAAATTACGGGCAACCCTAATTTAAAAATAATAACCCTCTTTGTAAAGATATTTTATTACTGGCTTGATGTTCATTTTTCCTATTTATGCATAATTTTTCCTATTATGCAGCTCGAACTTCAATAACCTAAAATAAGTGTTGTATGTTATAAAAATATGACTTTGGGTGCATTCACATACATATTTAAAATTTTTAAAATAACATGTTTTCCCCAGGGGCTCACATCTGGTGAGTATGGGCTTGGCAAACCCAGGGTCCTGAGCTGGATATCATTATTGTTCTCTTTCTTGGTGATTCCTTTCTACTTCTCTCTCTTTCTCAGGGTAACTCGGGAATTATTTTTGGCTGGTGCAGCATAAGCCTCAGGCTTTCTTGCCCAGGGGCGCACATCTGGTGAGTATGGACATGGCACACCTAGGATCCTGAGCTGAATATCAACAGTCTTCTCTTTCTTGGTCATTTGGTCATTCCCTTCTTCTCTCTCTCTCTCTCTCTCTCTCGGGATAATTCAGATTTTTTTTTTTTTGGCTGGTGCAGCATAAGCCACAGGCTTCCTTGCAACATACAGATAATAATAATAATAATAATAATAATAATAATAATAATAATAAGTTCTGTCTAGCACTTAAGCCGCTATATACCATGCTCAAAGGCAGCAAGTATGGATATAACCTCAAAGAAGGAAGGAAAAACCTGTACACCTTCACCCACCTGATGTTCATGGATGACATCAAGCTCTACGCGGGAACTGAGAAACACCTTGAGCAACTACTCCAGATCACCGAAGAATTCAGCAATGATATTAGGATGGAATTTTGTCTAGACAAGTGCAAGACCTACGCATTGCGTCAGGGAAAATTAGTCAACCGAAACTACCAGCTGCAGAGTGGTAAAGAGATCGACGCCATGGCTGAGCCTGCATCATCCCCAAATACTTGGGGATGATGCAGGCTCAGCAGTTACAGCACAAGGAAATTAAGACCTTCTTGACTGATGAAAGTAGCAATCCTGAACACCTGTAGGACAGTCATAGAGTTCCTCGACCAACAGTAACACCAGACGTAACAGCAACCATCCTGTGTACTTGGTAGCAATACCCGTCACGAGGTGGAACCCCCAATCTGGGAGAAATAATATAAGAGAACAACAACAACAACAACAATAATAATAATAATAATAATAATAATAATAATAATAATAATACAATACAATACAATACAATACAATTTTATTTATCAAGAGAATTCGTTTACAATAAATGAACTTGTTAAGAAAAGTAAATTTCTTGACAACAAGTTGTAGTTCTTCCTTTACAAGTTTTGTACAAATTTGTTATCTTACAGAAAAGACTATGAAGTCACTACACATAGTATATTCCACACTGTAAACAGAGGTAGTTTATCTGCATATCAATTCTAATCTACTGTGTCATTGAGTATCAAGAATTTTCTTATTAGGAATTTTAATTTGGAGATGGGATAACTTCTCCTGAGCCTGAAATCAATGCTAGCCAACAAGTTGTTTATTACATTCATTGTGTGCCTATCTCCAAATCTATTTAGTATCCTAGGGTGAGGCAAAGTAATTGCTTTTGGGTTCCTTAAATTATGTGAGACATTTCTTTGCAGATTCGACTCTTCAAAAATAGTGTTAAGATTTTTTAAGAATAGATTTAACTTTAGTTTTTGAACTGGATACAATATTTTATGTTTCAACAAAAATTGCCTTCTCTTATTCAGGTCATTCCAAGAGTTTGTCCCCATTAAAAGTTTCAGAATCCTATTCATTAAGTTGTCTATTGCCCTTATTTCTGTTTTATTTGCTCGTGCCCATATATTTACTAAATAATTGAGTTGGGAGTCCACTATTGCATAATATAAGGTTACTTTTGTTCTAAGATTTAACTTATTCTTAATGTAGTAGAAAAAGTACACATAAAATCTCATTTTTTTGTACAAGTTTGTTATATGCATTATCCAACTTAGACTGTAGTCGATCCATAACCCAAGGTAACAATGATTTGAGACTTCTTCCACAGTTAGACATTCGCAATTCTGGAAATTCTGTTCATGTAGGCAATCATGTTTGTGCAATTTGATAGAGGGTTGAATGTCCAAGGTTTGATGAGGAGGCCTTATTACCAAAAATTTAGTTTTTTCAAAGCTGAGTGCTAATTTATTATCGTGCAGCCAAGATTGTAAATGTATTGCATCCTGTTGTAAATCATTTGCCATTTTTGTTAGGTCCTTTCCTATTGTATATAAGATTATATCATCTGCATAAATTTTTATAAAGGAGTTCTTAATTACTTCGAATATGTCATTTATATAGATGTTGAACATGATTGGCCCAGCATGAGTGCCCTGAGGTACTCCTCTCTTTACATTATAAGATTTCCCCTTTGTATTTTCTACTTCTACTGTTATTTTTCTCTTGGTTAAATAATTTGCTAGTAGTTGATTGAGTCTTCCCCTTATTCCATATTTCAGTAATTTCTGTTGCAATATTGGGATATCAATTAGGTCATAAGCTTTGGTCAAATCTATAAATAAAATCAATATGAAGTTATTGTTGTTTAAATGTAAGTTTAGAGAATCTATTAAGTTCTCTAATAATGTCTGTGTGCTCTTGCCCTTCTGATATGAGAATAGAGAGCTGTTTAACAGTCCATATTGATGTAAATATTTGCTTATATGGAAAAATATATAATTTTCTATTATCTTATTTAAAACTGACTGTATTGTTATTGGTCTGTAGTTGCAAAAGTCATCTGGTGGTCCCTTTTTATATATAGGAATTATCTTAAATGACAGTAAGTTTGTAGGATAGCTTCCCGACTCTAACATCCGTGCTATTAGCTCTACCAAGAGAACAGAGAACAGTTCTTTGTTTCTCTTTACTTCGGTTACTGTAATACAATCCAGTCCGTAAGATTTCTTGTTCTTTAATTGTTCTATAATTTTAAGAATCTCAGTATAATGTGGAGCTAAGACTACACATGAGTTCATTATCTGAGGAAGCCTATCTTGTTGAGTAAAGGAATTTTGGCAATAATGTATTAAATATCTGTTGAGATCTAATACAGCTTTGGCAAACCTATTTGCAGCCTCATATTGTTTGTTTGCACCAGAAATCTGTTCTACTAGTGTTTTAATTTGGTTTCCCCTTGACTTTTTTCTTCCTTGTACTTAACATGTTATTTATAATGCTCCATTTATCCTTTTGTGTTATCTGCTTATCCATGAAAAGATGATTGTAATAAGTGTTTTTTTGCTTTTTTATCATACCTGTCACTTTATTTCTGAGTGTTTTATAATTGTGATAATGTTCTTTCTTTGATGGACAATTTCTAAACTGCCTGTAATATTTATCCCTTTGTACCATTAGTTCTATTTCTTTAGTCATCCAAGGTTTCCTAAGCTTAATCCTGCTACTCCCAGTGTTTGTGTTGTTGGCTGTGTGATTAACTTTTCTCTCGGTATTAAACCTCGAATTGTTTATAATTTGTATTATCTTATTTGAAAAAACATTTACATTTGTTGTGTATGATGCTTGCTCTTGTATTAACAAGGTTCCTATGTTCTGTTTCAGTTTCCCTGTTGATAAATAATTTTTCTTCATAGCATTAGTTAATTTTTTTTCTTCACATGGGTGTTGTTTTGAATACATATCTACTATTAGTATACATGTTCTGTGATCTGAAAGTTGATTTAATAGTATGTAGGAATTAGCATACTTCAACTTGATATTTGTAATTAGGTGGTCCAAACAAGAGCTGACTGTTCTATTACCCTCCATCCTTTGTTGTCTAGTTATTCCAATTAAGGTATGTTCAAATCCATAATTGTTTAAGATTGCAGAGTATCTGGGTATCACATTATCAGTTACATCGGCTAGTAAATTAATATTAAAATCTCCTACTAGTATGGTCTTATCTGTTTGTATAATAATAATAATAATAATAATAATAATAATAATAATAATAATAATAATAATAATAATAATAATAATAATAATAATAACAAGATCACATAAAGAAAAGTGCTTCCAATCACGAGCGGGTCGCTCTTCCCTGAGACTTAAGGATTCATGTTCGCCATCCAAGACCAGGTAATCAACACCAGGAACTATAGAAAATACATCACAAAGGAGCCTGGAGTGCTCGATGGCACATGTCGACGATGCCACCTGACCCCCGAAACGATCCAACACATCACTGCGGGATAAAGGGTGATCATCTAGACTGAATACACTCATAGACACGACCAAGTAGCCAGGATAATACATCAGAAGCTAGCAAGGAAATATCAGTTGGTCGAAGAAAGCGTACCGTACTGAAAGTATGAACGCCAGTCAGTACTAGAGACCTCAAAGCACAAGCTGTACTGGCACCGCTTCATAATAACGGATAGGACAGTCCCGCACAATAGACAGGACATAACCCTTGTGGACAAGAAAGAAAAGACTACCTATCTGATTGACATAGCGGTACCCAACATTGGCAACCTGCAGAAAACCCATGGGGGAAAAAATCAGGAAGCACGCGAACCTAAAACAGGAGATTAGAGAGGTGTGGCATATGCAACAAGTAACGACGATTCCGATCATCGCGTCAACAGGTATGGTGCCAAAGACCCTACATAACAGCCTAGCAGCAATAGGTGTCCCAGCAAACACCTACAAGGAACTCCAGAAAGTAGCAATCCTGAACACCTGTAGGATAGTCAGAGAGTTCCTCGACCAACAGTAACACCAGGCATAACAACAACCACCCTGTGTACTTGGTAGCAATACCTGTGACGAGGTGGCACCCCAATCAGGGAGAGATAATATAAGAGAGCAACAATAATAATAAAATTTTTTAAAATAATAAATAGAATAATGTAATAATAAAATAATAATAATAAAAAAAGGGTGCAATGGCCCAGTGGTTAAGACACTGGACTAGCAGCCTGATGAACCCCGGGTTCGAATCCCGCATTGGTGGAAGCGAACGTGACTCTATTACGCTGGGAGAGCGATATAATAATAATTTTAAAATAATAAAAAAATATATATATTCGTGAAAGTTACCCCATTGGACTTACCTTCCCCAAGATCAGATTGAAGACAGAGCTGGATAGTGGCGCCATCTGGTGGAAATCACTAGAAATAAATAAATAAATAAAATAAATAAACCACTGGACATAAGCCTAAGCTAAACAAGTCCACCTCCATAGATGGATGATGCCGCTGATAAATATTATTATTATTATTATTATTATCCATATGATGCAAGGAAGCCTGAGGCTTATACTGCACCAGGAAAAAAAAAGAAGTTCCCGAGTAACCCTGAGAGAGAGAGACAGAGAGAGTCAAAGGTAGAAGGGAATCACCAAGAAAGAGAAGAATGATGATATCCAGCTCAGGACCCTGGGTGTGCCAAGCCCATACTCACGAGATGTGAGCCCCCGGGGTTATTATTCATACTGCCTCGAGAGTGGCGCAGGACAAAGTCACTCGCATTCAGGCCTGAGCCAGCGGGGTCGGCACGAAAATTCGGAGAGAGTCTCCCGAGCAAGACAGTGGAATAAATGGCGCTGATCCCCTTGAGGCTACCACAAGAAAAGGGCAAGACCATCCAGCCCCACCAACTGATAGTGTTTCCTGCGCTACTGCCGTAGTGACCACCCAGGAAGGAAGAAAACGCCAACGCATGAAGTGCAGAATTGAAATGAATACATACATCATGCTAGCATACTATGAAATAACCAGGCTAGAGACCGATATGACAATGTATAGATCGCAACTACATACCAAGTGGTTGGAACGATACCCAGATATTCAACTCGCCGAACAGCGATTAGCAGACCAAAGAAGAACCATCGTGATGAAGAACCTAATAGCTCCTGCCATATTGGAAAAAATCAAGCAGGAAAATAAGCTACAAAGAATATGGTCAGTATGGAACCAGAGGAGGAACAGCATAAAAAACACAACCCAGATTGAAGTGGAAAGTGACGAAGTCATGCTATCCACAATAGAAGACGAGTTGAAGAAGGCCCTCACAGAATTCGAAGGAATGGACCCCAACAAGAACCCACGTGATACCTAAACAGAGGTCAAATAGAATCCTGTGAAGAGTAACAGACCACCTCAATCGGAATATAATGAAACATTACCTTGACAACAATGGTGCAACGCGGGAGGCTGTTCACACAACCGTATACTGTGCTGCCATAGCAGCCACTAGGATTAATGGAAAAGAAACGAGAGACCAGCAACAGAAGAACCGAAACAGAAGGAATCGCCAGCTTGTGAAAGAAGACTTCAGCAGAAGATAGAAGAATTAAGAGTCAAGATAGGTGAGTTGACCCAGTACCAACAGGTAATAGAAGTAAGAAATTGGTTGGAAAGGTGAAGAGCAACCCCAAGAGAGTCAGCGTCCACAGCAAACATGAAACCAGAAATCAGAGAATAGGAGAATACTTGGACACACTGAAGCAGAACCTCCTCGCACTCAGCAAGAGACTACACCGATACAAAGAGAGCACCCAGAGGAAAATAATCAACCGAATCTTCGATGAGGGCCAAAGAGCCTTCTACAGGAAACTGGGTGTAGACGAGAAAGCAGGAAACGGACTACCGAGAAGAAAACGGACTACCGAGGAGTTCTGGGGAAATATCTGGAGCAGTGAAGTAAGACATAACAGCAGAGCACCCTGGATAGAATTAGAACGGAAGAAAACCAATGACATAGAAGAGATGAGAGAGTGGGAGATTTGAGAAGAAGAAGAAGTAAAACAGTCGATCAGGAACACCCACAACTGGCGAACCCCGGGAATTGATAACATCCACAACTACTGCTACAAGCAGTTCACCTGCGCACACAAGCACCTAGCAGAGCAGTTCACTCGAATGATAAGGCAACCGGAAACAATCCCGAAGTTTCCCACAGAAGGAGTCACATATCTGAAGCCTAAAGATGAAGATACAAGAAACTCGGCGAAACACAGGCCAATCACATGCCTCCCAACGATGTACAAAATCCTGACCAGCTGCATAACTAAGAAGATATCAGACCACTTAGAGAGTCAGTACATGATGATCGAACAGCAGAAAGGCTGCAAAAGGATGCAAGGAGCAATTAACCATAGATGCTGCAGTTTTGGAGCAAGCCATCAAGAAGCACCGCAGCCTATACACGGCCTACATCGATTACGGCAAGTCCTTCGACTCCATACCTCATAGCTGGCTAATAGAGACCCTGAAGGTCTACAAGGTCAATCAGATATTGGCAAACTTCCTAGGAGCAACAATGGCGAAATGGAATACCACCATTAAGGTCGAGAACATCACAAAAACCAGGCCAATCCCCATTAGAAGAGAAATCTTTCAGTGAGATGCTCTGAGCCCACTTTGGTTCTGTCTAGCACTCAACCTGCTGTCCCCCATTCTCAATGGCAGCAACTTTGGATATAACACCAAACATGGAAGAAAGAACCTCTATACCCTCACCCACCTGATATACATGGATGACATCAAGCTGTACGCGGCAACCAAGAAGCAACTCCAGGAACTACTCCGAATCACCAAAGAATTCAGCAAGGACAGCAGGATGGAATTTGGTATAGACAAATGCAAGACTCACACACTGCACCAGGGAAAATTATTTGGTCGAAACTACCAGCTGCTGACTGGTAAAGAGATCGAAGCTATGACAGAAGGAGAAACCTACAAATGCCTAGGGATGATGCAGGCTCAGCAGTTAGAGTACAAGGAAATCAAGAAATTCTTGACCGAAAAATATCATCAGAGACTCAGAAGCCTGCTGAAAGCAAAATTGAAAGGAGGGAACACAGTTAAAGCCGCAAACAAGTATGCAGCTCCAGTACCAACGTACACCTTCGGCATCATAGGTTGGACTAACACCGAGCTAGAAGATATCATACAAAAGACAAGGAAAATGATGACCAAGATCTGCCAACACCACCCGAAGTCAGCAGTGGAGAGAACAACAATACCTGCGAAAGAGGGAGAAAGGGGCCTGATAGACCTGATAGAACAACAGAAAACAGCGATAGTTAACCTGAAGGATTACTTCGAGAACAACACTGCACCACTCCACCAGGCCATAAGGAAGATAGATAAGTGGTACACCCCACTCAACCTAAGCGAGGAACCCCCAACAACCCAGACGGCACAAGAAAGGAAGTTAGAAAGATGGGCAAAGAAGACACTCCATGGCAGACACTACAATGACCTCCATCAAGATCACATCAATAATATTGCTTCCAATGCATTGTTCACACGGGACGCTCTTCCTCGAGACTGAAGGATTCATGTTGGCCAACCAAGACCAGGTAATCAACACCTGGAACTATAGAACATACATCGCCAAGGAGTCCGGAGCGTTCGCTGACAAATGGCGACAATGGCACCTGGCCTCAGAAACGATCCACCACATTACCGCTTGGTACAAGGCTATCACCCAGACTGGGTATACTCATAAACACGACCAGGTAGCTAGGATAATACATCAGAAGCTAGCGAGGAAATACCAGTTGACCAAAGAAAGTGTACCATACTACAAGTTCGAACCCCAGGCAGTACTAGAGACACGTATCCACAATCTGTACTGGGACCGCACCATAATAACGGATAAGACCATCCCGCACAACAGACCGGACATAACCTTTGTGGACAAGATGGAAAAATCTATCTACCCGATTGACATAGCGGTGTCGAACACTAGCAATGTCCAGAAAACCCCTGAGGAAAAAATTAGGAGGTACACGAACCTTAGACATGAGATCAAGGAGATGTGGAAAATGCAAGAAGTATTAACCATCCCAATCATCGTGTCAAGTCTCGGTATGGTACCAAAGACTACATAGCAGCCTAGCAGCAATATGTCTACCAGAGAACACCTACAAAGGACTCCAGAAAGTCGCAATCCTAAACACCTGTAGGATAGTCAGAGATTTCCTCGACCGACAATATCACCAGACATTACAATCACCCTGTGTACTTGGTAGCAGTACCCATCACGGAGTGGAATCCCCCAATCAGGGAGAAATAATATAAGAGCAACAATAATAATAATAAAATGTGTGTACCAAAACTATATGTATGTTGTTCGGTCAGAGGGTTTAAGCTCTAGTTCAAGCAATCTCTATATCAGCCTGTCTTACTTCAAATTCATGACATTGTAGGTGGCAGCACAAAGTTGCTTAGGCATGTGAGGGAACAATGGGTTTTAATTCGGGAACTAGCATTAGTAGGAATTCGAAGTTTTGATCACGTTTGAAGTGTTGTAAAGTATATATTTTGTAACGTCACGTTTTGAAAAAGAATATGTAACTTTTCAGCAATCACTATGTATAAATTAATTTTATAATGAAGTCTTGGAAATGTTTGGTTTGTATTGTAAAGTGAAATGGCGAAAGTAGTGACGTTTTCCATTTTAAGGTGAAAACAAGAAAACAAAAATCGAAATTGTATATGGGCTTTATCCCGCAATGCACGTTGAAGAATAACTTTTGCTTTATTGCATCAATGTTTCACTATGTTGACACGTTTCTATTACAATGGGAGGTTGTTTTGGTACACAGCAAAGCAGGCCATCCTCTGGAATCGAGTCGCTTGATGGAACTAGCCTTCATCAAACTGGTGAGTAAAAATAATTTATCAGTCTCTATTTTCGTCTGCTGCAAACAACAGAAGTTACGCGCGCAGCAGTGATTATCATCAAGCCTTATTTATCTCTTATGACTCGACTTCCAAAAATGGACTTTCAATAGTTTTTTGTTATTCATTTAGTCGGAAGGAAATAGTTAAGCTCGAATTCTGAAAAGTGGATTAATATCTAAGGAATCTTATATCAGTAAATATAAGTGCAACAAAAACTCAAATAATGCTCATGAATATACCAAATGCCGTAAAGTATTCTGGCGTTAATATAAAAGTACGCAGATTGGAGAAGTTGTATCTTCCCAGAATAAACTTCAGAAGTCTGTTGGTTAAACTCCAGAATAGGTACAACCCCGTACTTCAGTGAGAAAGAAGGCAATGATGGGCTGGTGAAGGCATCACCTCACTGCTTTTCCCCCTCTCCTTGCCTGCACGTTACTGGGGATGTCACGTGACGGAGCTGAAACGAAGAAAAAGAAACAGTAATAGGAAGCAAAAAATAGGTGAATAGAAATGCAATTGTTTTTGAACAACTAAAAAAAACTGACACCACATTCAACCCCATGGGCTCACATCTGGTGAGTATGGGCTTGGCACACCCAGGGTCCTGAGCTGGATATCATCATTCTTCTCTTTCTTGGTGATTCCCTTCCACTTTTAACTCACTCTCTCTTTCTCACAGGGTTACTCGGGAACTTTTTTTTTTTCCTGGTGCAGGTAAGCCTCAGGCTTCCTTGCATCATATGGATATTAATAATAATAAATAACCACTGATACTTCTCACCTGTACATTACAAGATGATTTCACGTGATTTAACTGCAAAAGAAATCAAATCATCAAGAAACAACTTTAATACAAAAAAAAAAAAAACCCCCACCACATCAGTCTATCAAGCTAATGAACTACAGTAGATTCCGAATTATTTGGTGTTGTTTTGAAGTACATTTTCCTAGATAATCAAAGCTCCAGGCAATCCATAAAATTAAACTTTTAAATGTGACAGACATAAATTTATTTATGTTACACTGTGAAATTGGCATAAAATCCTAATACATGATGAGAGGCGTTCAATAAGTTACCTACCTAAGAGACTTCCCATAGTTATATTTCAATGATTCATGATTTGTCATGTAGGAACATATCTTAATCATACTAATTTTGATCCCACTGTGCTTTTAGGTTGTGCTGCTGTAACAGAAAGAAGGAAGACACCTGTATCAAATTATGGATTTGCTGAAATTGGAGCATCATTCAGTAAAGTTTCTCACCAAAGAAGGAAATGGACCAAAGGCCATTCATGAAAGGATGGTGGCTGCGTATGGCAACAGTGCACCTTCAGAGTACCAGATGAAATTCTGGTCAAAACAATTCAAGTGGGGTAGAGTCCATTGAAGATAATCCACATTCAGGAAGGTCTGTGACAGCAACCACTCCAGAAATGTTCCAAGCTGTGGAAACCCTTGTACTGAATGACAGCAGTTTCAAGGTGTCCCAAATCTCTAGGGAATGTGACATATTCTCCATGAACATTTGGAGATGAGTAAGGTCAGTGCAAGGTGGATCTCCAGATTTCTGACCCCTGTGCAGAAGCAATAGAGTACAGTCAGTCCTCGTATAACACGTGTTTACACTACACGAATTTGATCATACACGATTTATAAATAGGGGAACGATATAAATAAATAATAAATTTTCTGTTTATACTCCAGGACGACCAAACGATCAGAGGAGTTTACAAGATACACAGAATACAAGAAACAGCACCGTATTCAGCAGTCACGGGCTTGAACCCCAGTCACTCAATGCACGTGTACTTATGCACCCGCACGCCTGACCACTAAGCTACGACGGCCTTTATCTTATATAACACGAACCGAATTCGCTTATGCACGATTTGCCTTTGTGTTACAAGAAATGGCAGTCGAACGCAGAATCACCCGAACTGAATGCAACACGATAGGAATGAAGAGAAGATTCTGAAAATGTATTTGTTTTTTATATCAGTGAAGGGGAAACACATTTCACCATAATAACGTAAAAACCAATACAATTCCAGCTATCTAATTTCTTGTAATTAGATCGAGTTTACTACCAGTTTATAACAGATTCCAATAGCAGCAATGCAACTGGAAATTGTTTTTATTGTTTTATGGTAGTAACCCCTAGAAATGTGCTTTAGTAAAATGTGAGGTGTTAATAGTGTATCTCTGCCTTTACGGCGTTGTTTATGCAGCTTCTACACGCACGCAACTTGGTTTATGCATATCAAGCGTGCCTTCTCATTTTGTAATTGTGCTTTATTCCCTAAAAATGAGTAAAATACTTAAAAGGTGTAAAAAGGAAGCGTCCTGGTGAAGACACTACAGATTCAGAGAGAAAAAGAAAAGCAATATCGATAAACAGAGGCGGACTGGGTCAAAAATTCTTACCCAGGAAAATTTATAGTGGTCTCATACTATGGTTTATGGCCAAAATCACACCGGCCACCGGGGTTTCCCCGGTAAGGCTTATGGCCGGTCTGCCTCTGTCAATAGAGAAAAAATATGAAATTGTGAAATGCTTTGAGTGAAATGAAAGACCATGTGATATTGCACATGCTACAGGCCTAAATGAGGCAATGCCGAGAATTACAAAGAATGCAGAGAAAATAAAAACAACTTTCATAGCAGGAACAACTCAAAGTGTAATTAAAATCCATTAGATTAAGACACAAAGAATTGGAAGAGATGGAACGGCTGTCATATGTTTGGATAGAAAATCAAACAAAAAACAAGTTTGCTTACAATAGAAGCAAAAGCATTAGCAATATTTTATTACATAATAGTCGTAATAAAATTCATAAGTATTTTATTACGATTATTTATTGTGTCTGGTAATGTTTTGGTTACAAATGTGTGTTCAATCTTGGGTGGTTGGCACCTAACCCTATTTTTCCCATAGGGCCTGTTGTTTTTATTGCATGATTTTTGTATTGCACGAGGGTTTCTAGGAACACAACTATCGTGCTATATGAGGATTGACTGTACAGTGTTGCAAGAAGAATTTTGAGGAAATTATGTACATTCATCACTTGGAACCCAAGCAGACAGTCACTGAGGAATCATATGCATCCCTACTGTACAACCTAAGGGATGTCATAAAGGAAAACCACCATGGAAAAATTTAGAGGTGTGTTGCTGCTACTTTATGACGATGCACCATTGCACAGGTTACATGCTATTGCTGCTGCTTTGAGAGACTGACTTTATAGAACTTACCCATTCACCTTACAGTCTGGATCTGGCCCACAGTGACTATTTCCTGTTTCAATACCTCAAGGAAAATGTATGTGGACGTCACTTTGCTGATTGTAATGAATTACACTTTCATCACTTACATTTTTTTAACATAGTCACCAAACAAAATGACACATTTTTGCCACTTCTCAGTACACTTTCATAGGCCAGTTTTGGAGAAGTACTCTGACTGTCCTTCAAATCATAACTCGGCAGCAGAAACCACATCATCAGCAGTAAAATGTTTTTCATGAAGAGAGGACTTCAGGACAGGAAAGAGAGAGAAATCCAAGGGTGCAAAGTCAGGGGAATAAGCATGTGGCAGTATTTCAAACCCACATTCATGAGTGCACCTCACTGCAGCATGTCAGGAATGCGCAGGGGCATTATCTTGGAGCAGGTGCATACCTTTTGACAACTTTCCCTGTGTTTTTTCGTTTTTTATTTTATAGCAGCATGTAGCTTTATGAGTAGGTTGGAATAATACTTTGCTGCCATAGTACAGTCCTTTTGAAGGTAATGTGTTAGTATTACACCATGCTGATCCCAAAAGAATGACAGCATCACCTTGCCTTTTGTGGGGGTGGGTGATTCTGCATGCTTCCATTGTTTTGACATTTGTTTAGTTTTGGTATCATGGTGATGGATCCAAGTTTTATCCATGGCAACTTGCCATGAAAAAACTTGATTTCCCTGGCACATTGACATTTCATATTGTACCATTTCTTTCTGCTTGTAAGGAGTCAGAAGTCTGGCAACCCATCTAGCAAGCACTGCATTCGTATGCAAATGTTGATGGATGATGTTCTTCACAGATCCTACACTAATTTGGAGCCCTGCAGCTAGTTCTTTGACGCTAATATTGCAATCTTCCAGAATTAATGCCTCAATTTTTGTAACGCTCTCTTCTGTTACAGCTGGAATTTTTTTCATCATGCACTGAGGTTCTTCCACACTTCAATTGTTTATATCAGTGTGCAGCAATGCTGTAATCCGAGTAGTCTTCTCCATAAACAGCAACTATTTTTTCATGGATTGTTTTGGGTGTTTTCCCTTGCAGAAAGAGGAACTGAATTACTGATCTGTATTCCACTTTATCTATTATGACACTTCATTCATCACTGCAAAGAAAAAAAAATAATAATAATGTCAAATAAAAACCAAAATTTGTGTGGTTGCTATAGACATTTCAAGGTATCAAATCAAAAAAAAATTATCTTTCTGTCACTACTACTTATGAGTGAATACAAATATATTTTTAAACCCCCCCCATATGAGTAGAATCCTTTTTGCGAGATATAAGACAGGACTGAGTTTTAGAAGAATTGAAATAAACTAAATTATCTTTGCTCCATTGAAATTCAACATTTAAGGGATTGCTAGTGAATATTTGAGATTTGAGTTAGATCTGATGTAGCCAAGTGATCAGGAGCGAGAGTGCAATAGCATGTGCTGTTTGAGTGAATCAGTGTTCAAGCCCATGACTGCTAAATACGATTAATGTTTGTATTGATGATTTATTGTAAATTCCACTGGCCTGGTGGTCGTGCTGGAGTATAAACAAGTTGAAGCTGTTTGTGCAGGGCAAGGTTTCTCAGACTAGAAGATGGAGTGCATTGTGCTATGATCAGCAAAACTGTGGATGGGATTCGAGTCAATAGAAGGGCATTAATATACAAGAGGGAAAGAACTGAACACCAGCATTAGTGGAGAAGATAGAAGGCAAAGCGTCATCTACCTTCATCCTCACTGAGTGGTTAGGGATTAAACTGGATACCCAGTTACAAAAAAACATCCAACAATCCATAAAAAGGAAGCTTACTTAGAAGATCTTTATGTGGAACACAATCAAAAGCCTTTGAAATGTCAAGGGCAACTGCTTAAATTTCATCAAACTTTTCTATTGAATTTGTCCATAGATAATGTTAATATATCACTAGTGGATTCTTCTTCTTGGTCCTTAGCTGGCAGCTGGGGGAGGCGGTTGGCCACGCAACCAGTATGCTGCTGTAGGTGCTGCAGGGTTTCGGACTTGCTCTGTGATGTTCTTCCATACATTATGATCCATGGCGTCAGTCCTGGCCTGGTTAAGGTCGAGACGTCGGCTCTTCAAGTCATTTTCCACTTGCTTGGCCCACATTTTCCTAGGTGCGGTCCGTTGGATGCTCCATTGGGTGGATCGTTGTCTCCAAAGGAGTGTGGATGGTATTCTGTTCGTGCCCATTCTACATACGTGGCCAAACCATCTAAGCCTTCTGTTCTGGATTTGGTCGGCAATGGTTGGTTGCTGTTGGCATCTGGTGCGGATGGTATCATTAGTGATGCGGTCATGAAGTGAGATTCCCAAAATCTGCCGCAGGCATCGCATTTGGAATACCTCAAATTTGTTTAAATCTAGCTTGAGACAAATCCATGTTTCTGATCTGTAAAGGAAAATGGGCAGGATCAACGTCCGGAAGAGTCGGATTTTAGTCTTTGAGGAAATGTTGGTCCTCTTCCACAGACACCATTTGAGCGAGGCGAACACAGTGGCCGCCTGTCCAATTCTGCTGTGGATTTCCATGGTGGATGCAACTTTCTTCTCCTGGACCAGTGACCCAAGGTATTTAAAGTCCTGCACTTGCTCGATCTGGACGCCTTCGAGATAGATGGTGGCTTGCGACCCATCTGTTGTCAGGGCCTTTGTCTTATCAGCATTGATCTTCAAACCGTATGGCCGGACAATGCGGGCAATGTCGTAGAGGATGTCCGTGGCTTCAGAGTCGTTACCAGCAAAGATAGCACTATCATCGGCAAACATCAGGTCAGTCACATAGTGATCCTTGTCATATTGTATGCCCCGCCTGTTTCTGAATGCTTGCCTCATAATGGCGTCGACCACGATGTTGAAAAGCAACGGGGAGGCTACATCCCCTTGGCGGACTCCAGTTTGGATGGTAAATTCCTCAGATAAATTGTTCTGGATGCGCAGTGGAGGAGTGTGATGACTTTTCAAGGTACATGTTCGACCTCTAGTAGTTTCCATAAGGCAGGCCGATGGACACAGTCGAAAGCAGATTTAAAGTCAATGAAAAAAATGACGGTTCGCTGTCCACACCGGATCCTCTCCTCCATCAGCTGACAGATGGCAAAGATTTGATCACAGCATCCTCGCCCCGGGTCTAAATCCCACCTGTTCTTCTCGACTGGTTTGCTCGCGATGTTTTTGCAGCCTTGACTGGATGATCTTCATAAAGACCTTTCCGATGATGGAAAGGAGGCTGATGCCACGGTAGTTCTTGCAATCCCGGTTATCACCTTTCTTGTGGATCGGTACGATAATGGCTTTCCTCCATGTTAGCGGAATTTGTTCAGTGCACCAGATGGTTTTGAGGAGTGAGTGTAGTCGGCGAAGCAGTACATCTCCCCCGGCTTTGATCGCTTCTGTGGTGACTTGGTCCACTCCTGGTGCCCTGCCATTCTTTAGGGATTGTATGGCTGCTTTCACTTCTTCTACTGTAGGCTCAACATTGACCATGGAGATTTCAGGGGGATCGATCGATAGTGTGGCTTCTGGCGGTCCCTGGGGTGGGTCGTGATTATATAATGCTTTGAAGAATTCACTCCACCATTGCAGGAGTTCGGACGGTGATCGCACGAAGGTCCCATCGGCATTCTTGATGTTGTCACTAGTCAATTTGGTCTTTCCACTCACACATCTGAGGGTGCGGTACTCGTTCTTGGATGCCGCCACTTCAAGATCGTCTGCCACTTGGTTCCAGTATGCTTCTCTTTCCGCTGTCATCCTCTGTCGGACTTCTCGGTTTAGCTGCCGGTACCGTTCAAAGTCGACCAACTTTGCCTGTTTCCGTTTGTCCACGAGGTTGAGGCACTCGTCTGATATCCATGGTTGCGTTCGACGTCGGACAGGTGGACATAGGGGCTTGGCACATTCCAGGATGGCATCAGAGATCTGCTTTTCTTCTTCATTTATATCCTCGGGCATGGCTAGTGTCTCGAAGCGGTTGGACAGGGCGATCTGATATGCCCCTTTGTTGGCAGCATTCATTAGCTGCCTCCAGTCCAGCTTGGCTGACCGAGATGACCTTTTTGCATGCCGTAATTTGAGCTGCACCTTAGCCCAGATGAGGTAGTGATCAGATCCGCAATCAGGTCCCCTCATGGCACGAACGTCCATGAGTGATGAGCGAAATCGGGCGTTGATCAGAATGTAGTCCAGGATTGCTGAGTCCTTGCCAGATGGATTTCGGGCATGGCTAGCGTCTCGAAGCGGTTGGACAGGGCGATCTGATATGCCCCTTTGTTGGCAGCATTCATTAGCTGCCTCCAGTCCAGCTTGGCTGACCGAGATGACCTTTTTGCATGCCGTAATTTGAGCTGCACCTTAGCCCAGATGAGGTAGTGATCAGATCCGCAATCAGGTCCCCTCATGCCACGAACGTCCATGAGTGATGAGCGAAATCGGGCGTTGATCAGAATGTAGTCCAGGATTGCTGAGTCCTTGCCAGATGGATTTCGCCATGTAAGTTGATGTTTTTGAGGGTGCTGGAAATGGCTGTTTCCGATGATCAGGTTGTTAGATGCAGCAAAGGACAACAAACGTAGTCCGTTGTCATTGATCTTCCCATGGCCAAACTTGCCCATTGTTGTTTCCCAGCCAGATCTGTCCATGCCAATGTGGGCATTAAAGTCCTCTGCGAGGATGATCACTTCTGTCTGTGGAATTGAATCCAGCGTATGTTGGAGCTGGTTGTAGAAGTCATTCTTGGTCGGGTCCAGGCTAGTCTCAGTTGGTGCATAGGCGGAGATAATATGGGTCTTGATGGTGCCCTTAACAGTAAGGACTGCCAGGCGGTCCGATATTGGTTGGAAAGCGATCACACTACTGGTGGCCTGAACATCGACCATAAAGCCCACTCCTGCTTCTCGTTTCTCACCACCAGAGTAGAATAGCATAACCGCTTCGTTAGGTGCGCTGGTGGTTGGATGATCATCGTTCCAGACCCGGTGAGCCTTAATTCGGATAATGCCGCGATTGATACCTTGCACCTAAGTAGTTCTTGGGCAATGATTTCCTTTTGTCCAACGTGGTGCCCCGTTCGAACATTCCATTCGCCAATGTTAATTGCCCTTTTCGGCGTAGTAAGCTTATTGCTATGGCCAGTGGTCCACTTTACACCAGCACCCTGGGTCCCCAGTGCTGGCGCATTGGCTACCCCGGATGCGGTAACATTGTTGTAAGAGCTTGTTCTGTGGCCAGTGGTCCACTTCACACCAGCACCCTGGGTCCCCAGTGCTGGCGCATCGGCTACCCCGGATGTGGTAACATTAGTGGATTAAGACTGATGGAATCCATGTTGGCAATCGTTGATCATTACACTAAAAATACAGAAACAGAACACATAGGAGAAACAAAATGGGACACTTAGGGGAAAAAGAAGCTGATTTTCTTTACATGCCATATTCGTGGGGAATACAGTATTTACAAAAATTTCAAACATTCAAAGAAGAAAGGATTGCTTAATTGAATATTTTTCATTGATAACAGAATAAACAGTTTAATTCACTCATCAAATAACATGTTTCAGTACTATCTTTAGAGTCATCCCATAACTAATATATTTTGTCAACTGCATTGGAAAGAACCAATAAAATAAAGCTGCTGTTGTATTTTGCTTTTCGTTAATATCTTCTTAGTGAACCCTCTCGTTCTGTTTTTTGATCAGCAGCAGAATCATGGTCACTACATCTGATATTGTTGGCTCTAACATCTTTGTCTTCAGAAGTTAGTTCCTCATCTGTACATTCATTTATCCATTGTAATAATTATGCTTCACTCTCAGCACTAAAATCACCGACTCTAATTCTTTTAGAACAAGATGTGGAAAAATCTACTTACACACAAATAAGCATGAACAAGAACAGTCTACTCAAAAGTCCAAACCAACACTGAAATTGTAATGTGATCAGAAAAAAATAACTGCTTGATTGTACAATGAACAAGAAAGTCACAATCTGAAATTGAAACTAGAATTGTGACACAATTAGACACATGGTTGTCTGTTGTCCTCCAACTCAATTTGTGCACTAATTCCATAAACTGATTGCCAGCTGACCTTGAATCTTATGAAAACTATAAATTAGTTTAAGAGCAGAAGTACTGAGAGTGTCTACCCTGTAAATGTAAGTGCTATTTATTGGCAACGGTTTTAAAAATAATAACTATTTTCATCATGCCACAACTGAAAGGATAACAAATCCATCCTGTGATTGCCATATAACTGCATTAAGTCTTGAACCAGTGACTTCATTATTTTCCCTGGATCAAAAGTCAAGCTTACTGGTTTGTAATTACTTGCTTTATTCTTTAGCATTAGTTGAGGCATATGATACAAGAAAGCAAGCTTATACAGCATCAGCCAAAAAAAAAAAAAAAAAACCCTGCCCATTTCACTCATCCAGTCACTCCAAATGTTTGTCTAGTTCAGCCTTAAATTTATTAGCATTAGCATTAGTAGAGGCATTTGATGCAAGAAAGCAAGCTTATGCAGCATCAGCCAAAAAAAAAAAAAAAAAACCACTTCACCCCTCTGTTCGTTCAAAATACCTGTCCAGCTGAGCCTTAAACTTATTTAGGCTATCAACTTCCACGACAAGGGATGGAAGTCTGTTCCACCAACCAACCACCCACTGGCTAAAGGCAAATTTCCGCACGTCTATCCTACATCTGTCTTTCCTCAATTTGAATTTATGCCCTCTCAGGTGATTATTCTGAGCGAGAGGAAGAATCCCATCAGCATTGAGCATGCTCAAACCATTCAAGGCTTTATACACCTCTATCAGATCACCTCGCTGGTGCCTAGTCTCCAGACACTGTAATTTGCAAAATTTAAGCCTTTCTTCGTAAGAGCACCCCTTTGTTCCATTCACTAATCTTGCCCTTCTCTGTACTCGTTCCAGCAGCTCTACATCCTTCCTGAAATGAGCCTCCAGACCTGTATACAGTACTCTAGGTGTGGCCTGACCATTGCCTTATACAATGGAATAATCACCTCCTTATCCCTGCTAGAAAAATTCCTATATATCATTGACAATACACCATGAGCTACTCTTGCAGCCCGTCTGCACTGCTCAGAGAACTTCATATCTGCCTGCACAACCACCCCCAGGTCCCTTTCATTCTCTACCACTGCCAGTGTAGTACCACAGTGTTGATACGTTGCTCTGGGGTTGCTGTTTCCCATGTGTAGTACTTTACATTTGTCAGTGTTAAACTTCATTTGCCACCTCTCAGCCCATCTGCTCAACCTTTCCAGATCCTGTTGCAGCAGCATAGTGTCAGTAGTGTCCTTGACAACCCTGCCTACCTTTGTATCGTCTGCAAACGTCGACATTAAGCTTGATATACCATCATCAATATCATTTATGAATACAGAAAACAATAATGGACCCAACACTGAGCCCCGAGGGACTCCACTAATAACATTATTCCAGACGAGCAGTGTCCATTGATTACCACTCTGTCTTCTCCCCCTCAGCCATCCCTTTATCCACAGCAGCAATTTGCCTCCAATGCCACACTGCTCCAATTTGTGCAGCAGTCTTCCATGTGTAACAGTATCAAAAGCCTTTCTAAGATCCAAGTATATAATATCAAAGTTATTTAAGCTATCAACTTCCACAACAACAGATGGAAGTCTGTTCCAGCAATCAACTATCTGCTGGCTAAAGGCAAACTTCCACACATCTATTCTGCAACTGTCTTTTCTCAATTTTAATCCGTGCCCCCTCGGGTTCTTAATCTGAGCAAGCCGAAATATCCCATCAGCATTGAGCCTGCTCAAACCATTCAAGGCCTTATACGCCTCAATCAGATCACCTCGCAGGTGCCTAGACTCCAGATGCAGCAACTTGCAGAACTTAAACTTTTCTTCGTAAGCATACTCCTTTGTTCCTCTCGCCAATCTTGTTGCCCTTCTCTGTACTCATTTTAGCAACTCTACATCCTTCCTAAAATGAGGCCTCCAGACCTGTATGCAGTACTGAAGGTGTGGCCTGACCATTGCCTTATATAAAGGGATAATCACCTTGTCTCTTCTAGCAAAATTCCTATATATCATTGACAAAACTCCATGACCTGTTCTGGCAGCCTACTGCTGCCCACGTCTGCACTGCTTATCACAATTACCCCCATGTCTTTTTCATTCTCCACCTCCCTGAGTGTAGCACCACACAGTTGGTACTTTCTCTTGGGTTACTGCTACCCATATGCAGTACTTTACATTTGTCAATGTTAAACTTCAGTTGTCACTTCTCAACCCATCTGCCTAACTTTTCTAGATTCTTTTGCAGTAGCGTACTGTCTTTAGTGTCATTAACAACCCTGCCAACCTTTGTATCATCTGAAAACTTGGACATTAAGCTTGATATACCTTCATCAATATCATTGATAAATGCAGCAGTTCTCGCTTTACGAGTTCCCTGGTTTATGAATTTTTTTCCCCCAAGTATCAAGTATCAACAAAATCGAAAATATTAACATTAATTGCAAAAAACGAATGTTAAACATTCATAAAAACCCCATTCCAAACCACGTGCGCAGCTATAAACTCAGTTCCAGAGACATCATCGTATTGTTAAAATATCGTAATGTGAACCCAATAACACAATATTTTTTTGTAATTCGTTTAAAGATCTCAGAAGTTGAGATTTTCACTGTATAACTAAGCTTTTTATCTCTCTCTCTCTCTAAAATGTCATTTTTAAGGTCATGAGCGTGACCTTAAGGCCTTATAAAAGGTTCTGAGCATGGTTTGTAAATTGTATTAGTTACCAATTCAGATCATTAAAATGCACTAAACTTTCATCGTTATCATATGTTCCATTATAAGAATCAGTTTTAAATGCCTTTGTGATATTTTTCTAAAGCACATTTCTGGAGGTCACGACCATAAAACAAAAACAATTTGCACTTTCTGGTTTATTGGGCTTTTCTGTTACTGCAAGCAGTTATAAATGGATAATAAACTTGATGTTGTTGCATTTATGAAAATACCAATAGCTGGAATGTGTGGTTTTTACGTTATTATGGTGAACTGTGTTTCCCCTTTACTGAAATCTTCAATCGTATAAAAAACAAATTTTCAGAATCTTCTCTTCATTCTTTTTTTTAAGCTTCATAAACTTGTTACCCCACGCGAATTGTGTTAGTTGCAATTTGTATGCCGTTAAAAAATGCTTATGCATGCAGTCATGAAATTTATAATTAAAAGAGAAGATTATCTTCGAAACAAATGCCTTTTGAAACATTTCTGAAGAAGATACCTTGTGCAACAAACCAACGAGTGCCGAGCCAATAATGAGTGATCAACGAGTGTGCATTTAGTCGATGATGATGAAGAATAAACATTCTTTAACATTTGTAAGTTGTAAATAATTTCTCTATTATTATAATTTGCTTGATTTACAGGCTATGTTTTAATTTCTTTTGATAAATCAATCATTTTTAAACATAAACTAATTAGCTAACTAATTTCATTGTTGAGAACGTAACCGTATTTTTAACCTTATGTTAAAAATAGGGTTATGTTATCGATGGGAAATAAATTCCCGCTTTACAAGTGCACTCGCTAGGAACGAATTAACTCGTAAAGTTGAGAACTACCTGTACACAAAACAACGATGTTCCCAGCACCGAACCCTGGCAGACTCCACTAATAACATTAATCCACATAGAGCAGTGTCCATTTATTACCACTTTATGCTGTCTCCCACTTAACCATCTCTTTATCCATTGCAGCAACTTTCCCTCAGTGCTATACCGCTCCAATTTGTACAGCAGTCTTCCATGTGCAACAGTATCTGAAATCCAAGTATATGAAATCAAAATTATTTTTTGCATCCAGTTCCTTTGCGACCACATTGTAGTATCCAAACAAATTGGTCAGATGAGACTTCCCATTAACAAACCCACGCTCTGTCTGAACTATTATTGCAGTTTTGTCTAGGTGATCCTGTATCCCCTCTTTAACCAGTGACTCCATTATTTTCCCTGGAACAGAAGTTAAACTAACAGGTCTATAATTATTTGTGTCACCTTTTGCACCCCTTTTGTGAATTGGGGAATATATTTGCACATCTCCAGTCCATGTGGACCTCCCCTGACTCTAAGGATGCTCTCATAATTATGGCTAAGGGTTTGCTTACTTCCCTTGCTGCTTCCTTTGATATAACTGGATAGATTCCATCTTCCCCAGGTGCCTTTTTTATGTTTAACTTAAAAAAAGTTAAACATACCCCCAGGGGCTCACATCTGGTGAGTATGGGCTTGGCACACCCAGGGTGCTGAGCTGGATATCATCATTCTTCTCTTTCTTGGTGATTCCCTTCTACTTCTGACTCTCTCTCACTCTATCTCAGGGTAACTCAAATTTTTTTTTTTTTTTTGGCTGGTGCAGCATAAGCCTCAGGCTTCCTTGCACCATAAAGCCAATAATAATAGTAATATAGTATATAATAATAGTAATAATTGTAGGTGTTCGCTGGGTATTGGTCTTCCAGCGAACACCTACAAGGAATTCCAGAAAGTTGTAATCCTGAACACCTATAGGATAGTCAGAGAGTTCCTCGACCAATAGTAACACCAGACATAACAACAACCATCCTGTGTACTTGGTAGCAATACTTGTCACGAAGTGGAACTCTCAATCAGGGAGAAATAATATAAGAATAATAATAACAGTAAAGGTGTCACCTGTGAGAAGTCCTGATTGAAGTTCTTAAGGCTTTAAATGAGTTGAGTAAACTAAATTCTGATGGCATCCATATTCTTTCTCAGATGACACAGGAGGGGTGGGTATACAATTAAATTGAAAAAGGGCGATTGCAGGATAGATGTCTGAAAATTTTCTTTCAGCCAGAGAGTAATTGTTTGTTGGAACAAATTTCCATTTGATGTTGTGCAAGTGGGTAGTTTGAATGATTAGATTTACGGAAGAATTCGATTATTAGAGGAGATGGACAGATGATGGGTTTTATTTTTTTAGCTGATGTTATATAAGCTTGCTTCATTTACCACTACTAATGTTAAAATTCATATACTAGTTTAAATTACTTTTACTTATTATCCTGTATAAATTATACTTTTTATAATAAGGACACAACTGCCATATTAGCTTTTTGGTCATCTTTTGTATTGCTTTTTCTGCATTAAAATTATTCAAGATAGAGTAGTTTACTTTCAGATTTAGCACCAAAAATATCAAAACTACAAATTTTTGTATTCTGACTGTTATCAGGTAGCAATTAGAGCGTTATATATTAATTTGATTTTAAATTTGATCTGTAATGATTCTGTTCGGTTATTTAAGTTGTAATTTTTTCATGTAATATGCAATATAATTAAGCAACTTTCACACAGTGAATTTCCCAAAACACCTCAGCCATTCAAGAAGCTAGTTGCTGGATAAGGTGACAAAATTTGATTACACAGGTGATAACAAAACATATCATTTGTATATGTGATTTATTTCACGTTCCTCTAATCTGATTTCTGTATTACCTAAAATTAATACAAAATAATGTGATTCTTATGTAATAAGAAAAGTAATAAGAATTACTTCACAACATCAAAAAGTTCTACCTCCTACTATTTTCATTTTCAAGAATTTGTTTCAGTTCCCAAAAATCACTATGATCTATATGTGATCCCTTTTTTGTGATTATCCTTAATCCTGTTTTATAATTATATTATTTTATTTATTAATTAATAACTAATGAGAGTAAACTCTCAACCTCTCTCCTGATGTGTCATTCACAACAAGGATAGTGCTTGCCCATGACATCAACAAGACAGTACCAATCACTCAGCTACATCAGAGTATCATAACAATAGAAGCCTTACTTTTGAAGGGAAACCTCGGTATTATCATATTTCTAATGGGTGATAAAGATTGCATTCAAGCCTTCCAAATGTAAGTTATCAGCCGTTGTTTCACATGGTAGTATCTTAGTTCACACTCTTTCTAATCTTCATTAATGATTTCTTTGGTTTGTAGAAATCATTTGTATTGTTTTCAGTTTTGCATATGTTTTGTAGTTCAGTCCAAATAGGAGCAATTTTTTTTTTTTTTTTTTTTTTAGCATTACGGAACAGAATGAGGGCCTCTTAGGTCTCATTACTTTATTTTGTTATAAATATAAAGGTTTCCTTTATCTAATATGCTGTTTAGGTTTATGATGAATAGAAAGTTATAAATTGAGTTGATGCTAGGGTTACCAGATCTTTGGAGGTTAATGTAGGACAAATGTGATGAAAATGTAGGACAGAAGTAGGACATTTTGTCCAGAAAAAAAGAGGATGCTTTTTATATATATGATACATTATTTTAATGTAGATAAATTACAGTTTACACAAAATCTTATATTTGAGTAGAACAATGAAAATATAGATAATGGAACAAGCTTTAAAAAAAAAATAAAAAAATATATATTATGCAAAATTAATAAAAATTTAATATCATTTCAATTGTATTATATTAATTAGATTTTCCAATTAAATTTACAAGTTCTGTCTTTGTCAAAAGATATTCATGGAACTGCTCCCTGCTGCCATTTTTAATAAATTATGTTGCATTTATAGTATTCCTTTTAACTGAATCTACATTCAGTCCATTTCTTTCCTTCAACCACTGTGCACTGATAAATGAAAATATACGCTCAACGTTTAGCAGGAATTGTCCTGTTAAAGCAAAAAAGAATATTGAAACCTTTGACAATTCTGAAAATAATTCAATATTTTGACATTTATTTAAAAAAGTAACTCCATTTTTCGTGAGCCAATCTTTCAGTATCATTACTTTCAATGAAAGATTTTAAATTACACCATTGATCAGAAAATTTTGAATCATCAATATCAACACCCATTTGTTTTAAAGAAGTTAATGAGGGCAAAATTTTATCCCAACTTAACACTTTTAAATACATCCATTTAAAAACTGAAAAGTCATCGAAAGGTTTTATCCAAAATTCCAAATATTTTGAGTCTCATAAAAGACACTTATATTGCGAAGAAACTGTTCAGATTCAGTGATTAAACTCCTATCCCTTGCGTTGTTTAAAATTTTGGAATAAATATTTTCCATTAAATGGAATTGATATTTTCCAAAATATCAATTACTTCAAAAACATCAATTGTGTTCCTTTTCTATTCCTTTGATGTTACTATGGAAGGTTGACGTAAGGGAACGTATTACCCATAACTAACATTCTCCAAAATCATCCTCAAAAAATTTGGAGAGAATTATGCATTTGCTATCGTATAAATACTATATATCATAGAATTACTGGGGTACTATCTTGTCTTAAAAAATAAGATTTTAAAGACTCATAAGTGAAGCACCCGGGTGTCTCCATAGCCAGGTGGGCAGGAGCAGTAGTGCATAGCACACGCTTCTTGATTAGACCGGGGTTCGAGCCCGTGACCACCAAATACGGAGGATGTGGAAGGTCGGGGAATGATAACCGCATATCCCCAGCCTGGATAAAGGATGAGGGTTGGCATCAGGAAGGGCATCTGGCCATAAAAATTGCATGCCAAAACAATAAAAAAAAACGCTGACCCCATATATAATGGGAAAAAGCGAGGACAAAAAAAAATAAATAAATAAGTGAAGCACCCAATGAATGGCTGGAAATAAAGTAAGCATCTTGTTGTCCATAATTTTACAAAATTATGTTCTAATTTTGTAAAATTTATTTATGTTCTTATTTATGAACTAATTTATGTTCTTAAAATATGAACAAAATTATCTTTGTTCATATTTTAATCTTTTTTTGGCGCAGTATAACCTCAGTTGTTTTTGCGCCAATAAAAATTAAAATCATCATCATTGTCTTATTTTTTAAATTTAGCTAGTGATTTTGTAAGTTCTGACTCACTAGTCGTACTTCTATTGTATCAGTGTTTTGGGGTGAATATAATAGCATGTATCCAGTAGTGCAGAAGAATAGTATGGTTTTAATTGTGAAAAATATGTAGTTTGAAGGTTCTAATCACTTATTGGGCATATATCTTTATGTATTTGGCTAAGGATATAACTAATTTAACATTGTGATGTGATTGTTATGGTATAGCGTGATTGTTATGGTATAGCGTAATGTAAAACTAGATAGCTTAATTATCACTGCATTAGCTTAGTTTAGTACTGTATTGTCAATTAATCAGTTAAATTTATTAACCTTATTAATTTTCATTGTTAATCAATTTAATTATATTTAAATGGAAATCACACCCCTAGACTAGAGCAGCAAAGCAACGGGCACAAAGTAGCAAGAGTGCTGTGGTTCAGAGGAGAACTGAAGGGGAGGGTGATTCTCCAATGCATACGGCCTAAAAAATGTACAACTTGTGAAATTTTTGCAAACCTTTCTGGAACAGGACATTATCTAGCCATGGAGGATGTCTTTCTATATGCTAGGCGCAGTGTGTGAAGAAATTAGGCACCAACTCAGCATACTGATGGGCATCTATGAGAGTTTGAAGAGTAGGGTAGATGCCCTCAAAGGAATTAAAATGGGGCCCATCTCAATGCCACAGCTCACTCTTGTGCATTAGGCAACATAGCAGCAATCTTCAAGGCAGAATGCGATGGTCCTACAGGAGCTGGTTGTTGTCGGTGACTGTTGTCAAGGAAATGGGAAATATATTGTGCAAAACGTATAGGTGGAATAGGACCAGGTTATGTCTGCCAGGGGCAAAAGTTAATGTAGAGCAGATATCATCTATTAAGGGCACAAAGGGTGATATTTGTTGTAAACATTGGCACTAATGACATTGAGTAGGAGATCTGCGGACTTACTTAACAAGTACAGGACAATGTTGAAAAAAAGTCATGAAACTGTGCAAGATTTAATGGGCTGGAAAACTGCTAGCTGGGGGGGGGGGATCACATATTAATAGATTAATAGTAGGCAGAGGCAAAAGTAATAGTAATAGAGGCATGTGATGCAACAAAGCAAGAATATGAGCTTATGCAGCATCAGCCAAAAAAAAAAAAAAAAATCACGCAACCATTTACTGTAAACGTTTGTTCAGTTCCTCCTTGAATTTATTTAAGCTATCAACTTCCACAACTACAGATGGAAGTTTGTTCCAGCAATTAACCACCCGCTGGCTAAAGGCATATTTCCACACATCTATTCTACAGCTGACTTTCCTCAATTTGAATTTATGCCCCCTTAGGTTTGTAATTTGAACAAGCAGAAGAATCCCATCAGAATTCAGCGTGCTCAACCTATTCAAGGCCTTATACACTTCAATCAGATCACCTCGTAGATCCCTCCAGCTACTGCAATTTGCAGAACTTAAGCCTTTCTTGGTAAGAGACTCCTTTGTTCCCCTCACCAATCCTTTTGCCCTTCTCTGTACATGCTCAAGCAAATCTACATCCTTCCTAAAATAAGGCTTCCAGAGCTGTATGCAGTACTCAAGGCATGGCCTGACCATTACTTATACAAAGGGATAATCACCTCCTTTTCCCTCCTACCAAAATTCCTGTATACCATTGACAAAACCCCATGACCTGCTCTGGCAGCCTGTTTACATTGTCAGAAAATGTCATATCTGGGTGAACAATTACACCCAGGTATTTTTCATTTTCTACCATCCTGAGTGTATACCACACAGTTTTTTTTTTTCCCCTTTATGAAAACCCCAAACACGAGAGGTATTACAACCTACAGTACTTAGTACCGTGCTTGGGTTGGAGGTTCAGAAAACGTAAGAAGATATTTGTTTACATTAGACTTGAACTTCTGTAGAACTTTCAGAAACTGTAATTTTCAGGAAATATGTATGGAGGAAGGTTGTTCCAGAAAACAGCAGTTGGTTGAATGAATAAACAAGGAAGATGAAAAATTGGTTCTGTGAGTTTGAAGTTGAACAGTAAATGGATGTTGGCTGGTGATGGCACATGTTTGGACAGTTTTGAAAAAGAGAGTGGGAATTATAGAAGCCAATTTAGAAGAACAGGGCTCATGGAAGTATCTGTAGAAAAGGCATGCAGCAGGAACAGTACGTCTATGAGAGCGAGAGAGTTTTTATTTTATTTATTTATTTATGAGAACCCCAAACACGAGAGGTATTATAACCTATAGTACTTAGTACCGTGCTTGGGTTGGAGGTTGAGAACACGAAAGAAGATATTTGTTGATATTGGACTTGAACTTCTGTAGATTGTAATTTTCAGGAAATACGTATGAAGGAAGGTTGTTCCAGAAAACGGCAGTTGAATGAATAAATGAGGAAGATGAAAAGTTGGTTCTGTGTGTTTGAAGTTGGACAGTAAATGGATGTTGGCTGGTGGCGGCACGTGTTCGGACTGTTTTGAAAGTGAGAGAGGGAATTATAGAAGCCAATTCAGAAGAACAGTGCCCATGGAAGTATCTGTAGAAGAGGCATGCAGCAGAAACAGTGCGTCTATGAGAAAGCGAGTGGAGAGACTCTGTTAGAGATGAATCATTAATTAACCTAACTGCCCTCTTCTGAATGGAATCAAGAAGCCTGAGAGAGGTCTTGGGGGCACCACCCCAGATGTGGGAACAATATTCCATGGCAGGGCGGATTTGCGATTTATACAGAGTGAGCAGCTGTTTGGGAGAAAAGTAACGCCGAGAGCGAAAGAGAAAACCAAGTTTTTTAGATGCAGAGGAAGCAATATTTGTAATGTGCTTGTGCCAAGAGAGATTAGAAGTCAGGGTAATCCCCAAAAGAGATATATCATTTTACCTAGAAATCGGAGTGTCACTAAAGATAAGCATAGGAGCAGAAGAATCCTTTTTGCGAGATATAAGACAAGATTGAGTTTTAGAAGGGTTGAAATCAACTAAGTTGTCTTTGCCCCACTGGAGAATTACCTGAAGATCGGCATTTAAGGAATTGGCAGCAGATTTTCGAGAACTTGAAGCTGATTGAGCTGGACAAGGTTTCTCAAAATGGAAAGTTGAATGCAATGTGCTATCATCGGCAAAACTATGGATAGGATTTCCAGTCAATGGAAGAAGGTCATTGATATACAAGAGGAAAAGAGTGGGGGAAAGAACTGAACCTTGGGGGACACCGGCATTAGTGGAGAAGTTAGAAGACAGAGAGCCATCTACCATCACCCTCAGTGAGCGATCAGAGAGAAAACTGGATAACCAATTACTAAAAACAGTTGGCAAACCATAAGATGGAAGCTTGTTTAGAAGACCTTTATGCCAAACACGATCAAAAGCTCTTTGAGATGTCAAGAGCAACTACTTGTGTTTCACCGAACCTTTCCATTGAATTAGTCCATAAATGGGTAACATAAGCCAGAATATCACCAGTGGATCGACACTGACGGAATCCATACTGGCGATCGTTGATCAGACGGAAGGTTTCTAAGTAGTTTAAGAGTTGGAGGTTAATTGATTTCTCCATTACTTTAGAAAGAGTAGAAGTAATTGCAATGGGACGATAATTGGATGGGAGGGATTTGTCACCCTTTTTAGGAACTGGCTGGATATGAGCAAATTTCCAAGCAGAAGGAAAAACACCTTTGGAATAAGAAAGTGAAAAAAGGCGGCAAAGAATAGGAGTAAGTTCAGGAGCACAGGTTTTGAGAACAAGTGGAGAAATACCATCAGGACCTGGAGCTTTCTTAGCATCAAGATTCATCAAAATCCTTCTGATATCCTTTTGACGGAAGACCACAGGAGGCATTGAATGGAGCGTGTTAGGAATGGTGGGAGGTGTTTTACCAAGATCATTAATACATGAGCTCAAAGAAAAATGGTTTGCTAGCAGCTCAGCTTTATCCTTGGCTGAAGTGACAACAGAACCATCTGGTTTGGACAGAGGTGGGAGCAGAGATGGGCAAAAGTTGCGGCCAATAGCTTTGGCAAGAGACCAGAATGCTCGGCTACCATTAGGGCAAGAAGCAAGTTTTCTACTCTTAGCCTGTTCAAACTCTAGTTTGGACTGATTAATAACTACTTTAAAATTGTTGCGAGCTTTGGTGTAGGCAGAAAATGAAACTGAAGAATTAGAAACAAGCCAATTACGATATGCAACGTTCTTCTCTTGGACAGCCTTAGCACATTTATTGGAAAACCAAGGTTTAGATAAAGGACGAGATTTTAAAGTGGAGTGTGGGATAAAGGATTCCATTCCTGCAAGAATAATTTCACTGACACGATCTGAGCAAATGTTGACATCACAAGTTTTGAAACAGTAATCAGACCAAGGAAAAGAAGAAAAGAAGTCTCGCAGGTCATCCCATTTTGCATTCTTGTAATGCCAAACAATACGAGGTTGGGAATAGCCATGAGATAAAGGTTCCATTGGAGAAGAGGCAATCACCAAGTTGTGATCTGAAGTGCCTAAAGGACCTCTCACTTCAACCTTGTACTTAGAAGGGTTGTTTGTGAGAAAAAGATCAAGCGTGTTGGCCGTATGGTTATGATTGTCCGGTATTTTTGTAGGTAAATGAACAATCTGTTCAAGGTCATTAGTAATTGCAAAAGCCACGGCATCTCGATCAGCTGGGTCGGTGTGACTAGAAAATGGAAGCCAGCTGGAGTTGTGAACATTAAAATCACCAAGGGAAATTACCTCACTGTTAGGAAAGTTGGACTGGAGAAAGTCAAGTTGCAAAGAGAGGAAGTCAGAGCTCCAAGTGATTGGTGGAGTTGGGAGAAAGGTAGAGACAGCAGATGAATTTGACACAATGAGAGATTTTAAGCCAGAGAAGATCAAAAAGAGGAGATTCCAAATTACAAAATCTCTGACAGGGAATATCAGAACGGACATATGCAGAAGTACCACCTTTGAGGCAAAAGGAATCATACAGCAAATAATTTGGGCAACTGAGATGAGCCGTGGTTGAATCAACTGATAACTGAGATTCTGTCAGAAAAAGTACATCGTGGTGTTTCACAGACTGCAAGTGGAAATGGACATTGTCGAGATTAGAACTGAGATCACGTATATTTGTGAAATGAACTAGGAAGTGTTTGGAAGGTTTAGATCTTTTCGCAGATAAGCTTGCTCTCTTAGTTTGACAATTCATGGTGTATTCAATAGTAAGAAAAAGTGGGTGGGACATGCTGTATGAAGTCATGAAATTTTTGGATATGACGTACACTTGGTAAGAATATACCGAGATCCTTGACATAACGTGGTCTTGACAATGCCCCTCCCCACATATGCACTACTTGGAATCCCTCCAGTCACTATCTGGCAGGGTAGAGGTAGCAAGATTATACACTAGCTGATCCAGAAGTCTCCTAGAGAGTTACCAATATGTTCGGTCCGGTGTACTAATTAGTGGTCGACCTGCGAACACCTGTTTTAGAGCTGTACCCTCGAAATGTAAGGAGGTTTGGATCTCGCCATGATGTCCATTGACAGCAGGAAAGTGTTATAGGTCTAATGAATCTGATGAGTACAACGAACAGCTGTACAGAGAAATGGAGTGAGCTAAGTACATCAGATTGTCTTTTAATGGGGAATTTTAACTTCCCAGATATCGACTGGAACTTATGGATTGGCCACTCGCACACTAGCAAGACTTGTGGATTTACTGGATGGTTGTTTTCTACAGCAGCATGTTTGGGAGGCAACCAGAGGGAGTAATACTCTTTATCTGATTATCAGAAGTGATTATTTAGCATTAGCATTAGTAGAGGCATATCTAGGGTTTACTGTCAAACAACATTAACTACAAAATCATTTTGTGGTAAATGTTTTTTGTAATTATCCAAGACTAATTGAACAAGTTTGTGCATGGCGTCATGTTACTTCAGTGATTTACTATGTTCTCGGTGTTTTGCCACAGGGTTTTTTGCTGGAGATATTTGATAACAATTATAGCAGCAGCTTTAACTGTGTTTTTCAAATCTATTGTTATCAAATTTGCACTACAGCATATCTTTTTCCAGAATAAAAAGCTTGCACATTATATGTTTAGTATTTGTATTAGCCGTATAATGCAAGGAAGCTACAGTAATTTGCTTTATCAGCAAAATAATAATAATAATAATAAATAAAGAAAAATAAATAATAAAAATTTATTTACTATACTTCTAGCATTGGTGCACCTGTTTTTACTCTTAGTTTCCCTAACACGGCCCATATATTTACTTGTTCTACGATGACTCCCTGAAATCCCCAGCACCTTCTTTTCTAGGCTGCTGCTTATTCTAATAGAAGCAGTGCAAGAGTCACTTTTGCCTCTGCCCACTGTTAATCTTTTAGTCTGTGAATCTCTCCAAGCTAGCAGTTTTCCAACCCACCTAACACTGCCTCGATAACATCAGCAAATATTCTTGCACCCTTTATATTTAAGTGTATCCCATCCCTACAGAAGCATTGTTTCAGCCCAACATGAAAAAAATTCTACCCCATGAGCCTTGCACAGTCTCTCCAGGGCTGAATTAATTGACAAGGCTCTCATCATATAATCCCTCCTATCATTTCTGAGAAGAATTGCAGGCACTTTCAAATTTAACTTGTACTTGTTAAGTAAATCTGCAGATCTCCTGCTCTTAATGTCATTAGTGCCAATGTATACAATAATATCACCTTTTGTGTCCTTACATAAGAGAATAAATGTTGGCCTGCAATTTGAAACCACTATCTTCAATACCATATAATGAATTGTTGCTCTCCTCATCTCACTTATCATTGCATATCACTGGGTTTGAGTATTGTAACAGGTGTAATAGTGTTATGAAAATATCAATGTTGGATTATGTTAATTTTCATAATGGAATATTTAGTGTACAATAAAATCATCACATATTTGTCGGTCATTCTGGGTTTCTGTTATTGTGTTCCAGTATTTCTATATATATTTATATGATAAATTCTTTGCAATTTAATGTTTTAAATTTTGTTCAGAGTTCCTTTTATATAAAAAATACAAGGGTGGTTCAAGTTTGACCTGGCCTCTTCTCCCCCCCCAAAGAAGGTGTGTACACCAGAATGAAACAATATTCTTTGTAGCAAGTGGTGGGAACACTGCTGTAAGTCCCTGACATATATCCATAATCCCCTCCCCCATGCATGCATGCACATTAGAAGCTTTACACAATGACATCAAAAGCTGTGACTGACCCTGGGTGTAGAACAGCATCTGTGTCTTTGGGCGTGTATCATCAAATTTCTCTTGAAAGACAGACTGGCTAAAATTCTGCACAGGTTATATGTGCAGTATATAGAAGAGATACTATCATGTGTAAGTGTGTGTAATCGGTCCAAGTTTTCTGAAGATTGCAAAGAAGTTGCTAACCAATAATTTAACAATTCTCACAGCTGTGAACATTTCTGCATTGAGGAGCTGGTATTGGCAAACAGAGAAATTACAGTGAAACATATGGCATTGTAAGTGTATGCATAATTGTTGGAAGTGAAGAGGCACTGGTTCATTAATGCCCATTGTTCAAAAAATGTGGTGTATGGTGAATTGCAAAAATGCTGGTCTTCACCCAGAAGGCATAATGTGTTGCTGTTTCTTCTGAACATCTGAGCCCATTTGAACTGGAGAGAGAAATACACTTCTTCAGTGAATGATAACTTTTGACAATACATGACTACACTACTTAACTCTCAAAATCAGAGGTCTGGCATGGAATGGAACAACAAAGGAACAACTCTGGTTCCTTACTGACTAAAATATTTTAAGGTGGCCTTCAGCTGGCAAGTGGGTTTTTTTTTGAGATTCAGAAAGGTTCATTCTTGTTGATTTTCTATTAACTCATTCCACAGTTAATGCTCAATATTACAACTTGCTTTTCATTTATATGCATACAGCAGTTCTCACCAATTGCTACAAAGGAAACTATTCTGCATGACTGTGCATGTCCAAATAGGAAATTTGACAATGAGGACATTGGCATCCTTGTGCTGGGAAATAGTACACTACCCTCCTTACACACCCAATTTACCCCCCCCCCCAGTGATTATCACTCAACATGTTGGTCCAGACAAGTGAAGGATGAAGAGACCAGAAATCCAAGTGTGGTGTCTCAGTTTGATTATGCATTTGGCTTACTTCTATTCTGCTAGCATCTGTGCCTTGCTGCAGTGATGGAAAAACCTGGTTTTCAACCAGGGTGCCGCAACAACATTCTTGGGGTGCTGTGTAGTTTGGGTTTAAGTTACTTAAAGTTATTATTATTTTTTTAAAATTTATATATTTATTTCATTATAAAAAGGGTACAATATAAAGGGTATGGTACAATATCCACTGTACCGTATCTTTTTAATTTTCTGGTGATCTATAATTGATCTTTATTTAGTACCTCTATATAAAGAATAAAATTATTATTTAGGTATATATTAAAAGGTCGAAAATCACTGTGTTAGGTATTTCTTTTGACCTAGGGGTGCTGTAAAAAAATTACTGGGACAGTAAGGGCGCCATGAACCAACAAAGTTTGAGGACCTCTGGTGTAGAGGGACAATATCTTGAAAAAGAATAATAAGTTCTGCTATGTATGTATATTTTCCATATCAGCATTGATTATATTTAAACACTGTACCATTGAATCAGAAGTATGTTCATTCGTTTTTGTTTGTTCATATACAGTATAATAAGAAATCTGGCACTTCACATCACAATCAGAGAAACTAGGCATTTCACATCACAATAAAAAAAGTTGTATGTAAAGATATTAGGGAGTTAAAGGAATGATGCATAGAACAAGCAAAGTGTTAAAGAATGGTCTGGGTGATAGACACTGTGCTGTGTAATTACAAAGTGCATTATGAGACTTAATGTGAATAACAGCATTAATCAATATAAATAATTTTTGCTTGTTTAATCTGGATGTGCACCTATTCTAAATAATCCCTTCTGTATGTTCATTTATCCTAATGCTTTGCCACTGTTTATTTTGTAAAAGCTCTTAAGGTACACAGTTACACAGTATAATCAGTACTCTCCCGAGTGGAAAATGCCTAGGTTCAAATCCTGTCAATGACGAGGAATTTTTGTGTGCTTTTTTCACAACATAGCTAAATTAGCTGGTCTCGGGCAAGGGTAGCATGTTTTTTTATTCTCTCTGAAACTTGGTTTTTATCCAGCAAATAGGGAAATCAGCTACAGAATACATGCAATTTACATATATAGTCTCAGTTGCTGATGTACCTAAAACCCCATAACAACAATACCATTGTGTAAAAATACTACTTTTGGCTGAGATCTTTATATTGATAACCTGATCTTTATGAAAAGTTCAGGACTTGAAAAAATGAAATTCTTTTCATTTGAAATGGCAAAAAGAGTTGTGTGGGTGCACATCATTATTGTGTAGTAAGTTTCATCTGTGTTGGTAAACAGTTTTTACTTAACATTTTTTGCTCAATTGAGTTGTTAAAACAGACATGGTTCCCATTTCCCATTATGATTGTATATGTGGGCCAGCAATAGTTACCAGAAGGCTCTACCTTCTGATGACTATTAGCCCATCTGATAACTGTTAGCCTAGGTTAGCATTAACCTTGAAAACTTAAATAATGGTACTGGCACATGAAAAAAAAATCATTTATGTAAGCTTTATGAAACTGGTCATTGGCTTTACCCCTTTAGTTCTCCTATGTTATTTATTTTTGTTTAAGTTATGAAAAGCCCATCTATATTAAATATTTTTTAATCATAGAAATATGCATAAACATTTCTTGCATCCCATTGTCAGAATTTAATGTCATTTGGGCTGACAATATAATTTTCAGTTTCTATAGGTAAAAACCAGCAGCTCAAGCATGAAAAGCCAAAATGGAAAAGTGATGTGCCTTTAACAGAAGGACAACTTCACAGTAAAAGAGATGAATTCTGGGATACTGCTCCTGCCTTTGAAGGACGCAAAGAAATTTGGGATGCTCTAAAAGCTGCAGCATATGCTGCAGAAACAAATGACTTTGTATTAGCCCAGGCAATAATTGATGGTGCCAGCATTACCTTACCTACTGGTAATTATGGATATTTTATATATATATATATATATATATATATATATATACAGGGTGTCTCAAAAATACACGGCATAACTTCAGGAATGAGTTCCTCATATGTAGACAATAAAAATATTTTATATCAATATAGTTTTGGAAATGCTTGGTTCCTGAGTTATTAACCAGAATGTCTTATCTCCCGCGGGTAATTTCCTTCATCACAAGGTACTGACAGAATCTGGTAGTTTTCCATTCCGACCATGCACTCAAATCAGGAGCAAGCGGATATGCACTTTATGTACAGTTTGGTGGACGGTAATGCTCTGGAGGCTCATCGTTTGTACCGCGAAAGGTTCCCAGAACGAAGATGTCCAGAAAGGAAATGTTTGAAGGTATCCATCGCCACCTTTGTGAACATGGGACCTTTACACCTTGTGCTGCCGACAGAGGATGACCAAGATCTGCGACTCCTGAAGTAGAGGAGGAGATTTTGGATGTTGTGCATACCACTCCGGGAATCAGCATACGCAGAATAGAAATGCAACTGGCTGTTCAACGTTCGACTATTTGGAGAGTGTTGTGAGAACACCAACTGTATCCTTACCATCTGAAATGGGTACAAGCCTTGTCACCAGCAGATTACCCTGCACAAGTAATGTTCTGCCAGTGGTTCTTGAAGCAGTGTGGTACAACTCCTCACTTTCCTGCCTTAGTGATATTCACAGGTGAAGCACAGCTCACATGAGACTGAATCCAAAACTTTCATAATCAGCATGTATGGGCTGAGGAAAACCCCACATGCAATTCTTCCATCACATCACCAACAGCAGTTCGGCCTCAACATCTGGACGGGTGTTTTTGGTGATAAGTTATTTGGCCCCATGTACTTCCAAACAAACTCACAGGGCAGGGCCTATATTCAGGCAGAAGGTGGACATTTTGAAAAATTACTCTAAGGTGATGTGAGCAGTTAAGTGCCATAGACAGACCTTCAAAACTCGGAAACCAAGAATTTCTGGAACTGTATTAATATAAAATATTTTTATTGTCTACATATGAGGACCTCATTCCTGAAGTTATGCCGTGTATTTTTGAGACACCCTGTATATATATATATATTTTTTTTTTTTAAATTTATTTATTTTTTTTTTTTTATTTATTTATTAATATTGTTTTCTTTTCAAAAGTTTCTCTCTGCTATAGATACATATAAAAACATGGACATCCATAGGAGGAAGGAAAGGAAGGGTATCTTCTGTCCTGCATATAGAATTTGAGGAAAATAAAAATAAAACAGTGTTTTTTTTTTTTTTTTTTAATTAAGCAATTTAAGTAATATTTAACAATGTATTGCTATTTTATATACAGGAAAAGTCCATTATGACAAGAATAATATAAATAAGCTTCATATTCTTTTACTCATTCTTGGCATTGTTCTGAACATTTTTGGGTTCCTTAGAAAAATGATAGCATTGAAACCATTATCCATTGTTAATTATTCATTTCACTTCTCAAGGCATTTTGCATTGTCACATTTTTTTTTAAACTGCTGTCATTTGACCATGGGTGAAATATGTGCAATTGCAGTTTTTTTGAGTCTTCTGTGGCAATACAGTTAGTCCACGACTTACGTAAGCCTGAGTTACGTAATTTTGGATTTACAGAAATTTTTTTTGGTAAAATCGAAAGATACTTTCTGTATACTTTTTAAGAGTGAAGTCGAATGAAGGAACAATAAGTATAAGTTTTTATTTTCGTTCCCATACAAACATGTTTGATAATAACCTGTGCCGTAATTAGAATATAGGTAAATAACTAGAGTGGCCTGGTGACAATAACCATGTTCAAAGAATGGTTTCTTAATGTGTTTGTCCTTGAAGTTGAAAAATATTGCTTACAAATGTCAGTGCCTTTTAATATATTAATGCTCCTTGACAATGCTCCCGGTCATCCTGAATATCTAGATGATCTGCACGACAACGTCAAGGTGGTATAAAAAGGTAAAGTGCAGCCATTATCAACCCACTGCAGGATGGAAGCCTCCTCAACAATTCATGCTGAGGGAAATGGACCATAATCTGCCACGCTGGTCCAGTGCGGGTTGGCAGATCGACCGTATTCAGCAGTCAGGGGCTTGAACCCCGGTCTACTCAAAGAGCGTGTGCTACTGCACTCCCGCTCCTGACCACTCGGCTACAGAGGTGGTATACTTCCCTCCAAATACAATGGCTTTGATTCAACCAATGGATCAGGGAATTATCTGGGCATTTAAAGCTTATTACATACGGACAACATTTTCTGAGGCTGTAAATGCAACAGAGCAAGAGAAGGTGGGTCTGTGACAATTTTTGAAGACATTTAACATCCTTGATGAAATATGCAATTTCAAGATCCTGGAATGATGTGATAACAACGTGTATGAGCAGAGTTTGGAAAAAAACTTCTAACACATTCTGAGCTTAGCAATGAAGGCTTTGACAAAGATGAGATTGATGTCTCCTGTTACCAAAGAAATTGTAAACTTAGCCCAGGAGTTGCAGCTGGTCCTTGAGGACGAAGATTTAGATGAGTTTGTGGATGAATGAGGTGAAGATTTAACAACAGAAGACCTAGCCCAGTTGAATGTGCAAAGAGTTGAGGAGCAAGGGAGAGCCAGGTCTGTTGAGGAATCAGAACAACCCAAGAAGCAGTTCAAATTAAAGGAAATAGCAGAAGCATATCGTAAAATTCAGAAAGGTCTCTCTATGTTTGATAAAATGGATGAAAACACCAAATGTTTCTTGAAAATAGAAAGAAAAATTCAAGATTGCTTTTTGGCTTATTGCAAAATTGAAGAGTTCATATCACGGCCTCAACATCTGGCTCTCTGATCTCTACTCAGCCTACAACACCCTGTGATTAATGTATGTGTCTTATTAATGCTTCAGATTTTTTTTAAGTTACCTTCATTTCGGTTTAGACCAATGGTTTAGACCAATTTTCTTAAATGTGTACACTTTGGTTTTGATTGCCTTAGCAAACAAAAACAAAATACGTATCAGTTTTTACAGTACAATAACATGCATTTTTTCTTCCTTTTGTTTTCTTTTTTATGTGCCATTCCAACTACTTCATTGCTGTCCCCAGATTTTAATTGTTATGGTATATAACTATTTTTCTTCATTATTCTGAGGACATTGTGGTTTTTGTAATTTTGGCATATCAGGGAGTAGTATTTTATTAGTCATTCCCGAGTTATGTAAAAATCGACTTACATAAAAAGTCCTGGATTGTATCCCTTACATATGTCAGGGACAGGCTGTATGGTAATTTTGCCACTTGTTTGGAGAGGTCTGAGTTAAAATCCTGTCAGAGACTGGAGAAGTTCTTTAAAGATTTTTCAATAATAGCTAATAAGCCAGTTTGGGACAGAGGAAGTTGGGTTTTCCCCATGAGCTATTCTGGGTTTGTCAGTACACACATTTGTATTAACATAATAAGCCAGTTTGGGGCAGAGGAAGTTGGGTTTTCCCCATGAGCTATTCTGGGTTTGTCAGTACACACATTTGTATTAGCATATGCTGTAACAATATGGTTTAAGGTTATAACTGAAATTGATCAGTTAGGATCTTACCCTCCCTCTTCTCAATACTTCATAGAGGAGATTGCATATTTATTTTGAAAAAAAAGAAAAAAAGAAAGAAAAGTTTAATTTTTTAGGAAAATGTGCTTTCTGTAATCAAATAATTATTTTTTATGCTAAACTGTATTGTTAGACTTCTGAATACAACTTACACATAAGTTTTTTAACTAAGTGAGATCATGAAAATTACTGGGGGGGGGGGGATCACAGTAGTTTATTATATCCAACAATTTGAAACATGGCAGTGCTTCTAGAAAACTGATACTGAGAGAAATTATGAAGAAGAAAGGCTAGTTTGGTGAGTTTTTAGCCGAACTCTACAATGAGTTCAACTAAAAACTTCTTTTACCCTTTTTCTTCTACTTTTTTAAAAAAATTTTTTGTAAAGTTGAAGTAATTTAGTATTGTGTGTTGGCTGGAAAGCCAGGCCAAAGAACCTAAATTTCTGTAGGTTTCAATTTTAAACTAAAAGATACAGGAAGCTTTCCACAAATAACCTGCAGGGGAGAGATAGACACCACCTGACATGATCTGGAAATCATCAGTAGGATGGTTCTTTGTACCTGGTGGAGCTGGTTCTGAATGGCCCTATTGTCAATATGGTGCCCCCAAGGCACCTGCAGCATAGATGATCATCAGAAGGAATATACAGTCGTAATATAATTTTAGGGTTCTCCCCTTGACTACCCATTCTCTTCTAGCAGCTTTGTAGATTTTACCTGTGAATTTTTTGATATTTTTGAGTTCTTTGCAGTGTGGCTGGATTGACAATTTATCTTCTAACGTTACTCTTAAATAAGTGATGGTACTGTCATATTTAATTGTTTTGTTTCCATATCAGATATATGAAGGTCTTTCAATATTTAGGGAACCCTTGAGAAGCATCTGTCTGGATTTTTTTTTGTGGATACTTCTAGTTTATTTGTGTTATACCAGTCTTCAAGGTCTGTCAGGATCTCATTTACTGACGTTTCTAGCTGGTGTCTGGCATTTCCGTATATAATAATAATGAAATCATTGGCATATGCCACCTTCCGATCGAGAATTGAGATGGTTATGTTCTAGCCACTTGTTGAAGACAGCATTCCAGGCAAGTGGACCAAGGATTGATAACTGGGGATAACCCCTGGTGGTGTCCTGGATAATTGTCTTGTGACGAGAACTCTTTGACAGGGGTGGAGCACATTCTCCAACCTCTGATAGAGATTTTCGAGAGCCCCAAGATAGAGATGTCAGGTCTGACTTTAGTGCTGACTCTATTGAACCAAATTCTGCCATAGATCCTCATCGACAATTTGAGCGTCAGCAAAATCAGTGGTTTGAAGAACTTAAGATGAAAGGAAGCAAAGTAGTGCAGGTGCTATATCCAAGAACTGCTAATAATGACAAAGAATTGACTGTCATTAGAGGAGAATTTTTAGAGGTTTGTAATGAAAAAAATCAATATTTCCTGTATTCTCCATTACATTTAGAATTGGAAAACAGGACAATTATTTTAACTGTCAGGAAAAAAATAACAGGGTTTAAATTAAAATAGCAGCTACCAGTTAAGGTGGATCTAAGACTGCTTATTATTCTAGTGATACAGTCGATTCCGGTTATTTGTGACACATCGGGACTAGTGCATTTTGGCCCGATTTAGCAGCTGCCCCAATTATCTGAAGTTTCATGTAAATAGTTAAAAATACAATGGACCCCCAATTTACAATTGGTTCACTGTACAATCAAATCACATTACGATGGAGTCACCATAGTAAAGTACCGTTCACTATACGATGTGTAGTAAGCACCAGTCATTGTGATCACATTTGTGAATTGAATTTTAATTCTATTAAACAGCGATTCTAATTAGCAAAAATAGGAGGAATATTATCCACAGGCTATAAAAGTAAAGATATATTAAGCACAAATTTACCCTTTATTACCTTACCAATTAAAAAATTAAATGATACATGAAATTTGGAAGAATATACGTGATAATCGGAATAATTAATACGTACTGTAATATGTACATACTAACTAAACTAGTTGACATTTCTGTTCACTGATATTTGTGGAGGGGGGTTAAAATTTAAAACAGTAAAAAGATAAGCAATCAATAACAAAAAACACGGCACACACAAATTGCAAGTAACACGATATGCGCAAGTGAGAACGGAGTAACAAATTACAAAGCTTTTAAAAATAGGAATAAAGAGAAGATTCTGAAAATTATTATTTTTTATATGATTGAAGATTCCATAGAAGTGTAAATACATTTTACCATAATAACCCACAGAATTTCAGCTGTCGGTATTATCGCAAATTCAATAAGATCGAGTTTACTATCAGTTTATGATAGATTTCACTAACGGAAAAGCCCAATAAACAGATGACTGCTAATTGCTTTTATTGTTTTATGGTTGTGATCTCCAGAAATCCGACTGAACTACGTGGTACAGTCGGAGACAATCGTAGGGTAATCTTCAGTGCTGTGGTCTCCTGCCCCGATTAAACAGCATTTTGTCCCAATTATGCAAAGTAGACCCTGGCTATTTTCTCGATTGGGTTCTGTTTTTTAAGATTTGCCCCAAATAAACGGCTACCCTGATTAACCGGTGGCACAAATAACCAGAATCCCCTGTATTTGATTTAATTATGGTAATGTAGTGGAGATTCATGATACATTTGTGGGGGGTAAGGAATGCAGAACTGGAATTTGGGGAGTACAACGTCTACAGAAAAGATAGACTGGATAGGAAGGGAGGAGGGGTTATGCTATTAGTTAAGAAATACATAAAATCCAAGGAAGTGAAGCCAGTGGACATTGCTGGACAGTGCAGTGTCGAGTCAGTTTGGTGTGACATAAGCATTGGGAGATCAAAATTGAGAGTAGGAGTGTGCTATAGGCCTAATGACTCTGATGAGTATAATAAGAAACTGTACAGGGAAATAGAGTGGGCCAGTAAATCAGAGAGTCTTATAATGGGAGATTTTAATTTCCCAGATATTGACTGGAATTTGTGGGCTGGTCACTCACACACTAGCAAGGCTTTTGTGGATTTATTGGATGATTGTTTTCTACATCAGCATGTTCGGGAGGCAACTAGAGGGAGGAATACTCTTGATTTGATTATCAGCAGTGATTCTTCATGCCTTAAGAATCTGCAGATAAATGAACCACTAGGTGGCAGTGATCACAGTGTGCTGAAGTGGGATTTACTCAAGGAGGTAACTACCATTAGGGGTAAAGGGAAGGGTTATTGCTTTCGTAAAGGCGACTGCGATGGACTGAGACAGTATTTAAATTCTATACAGTGGGACCAACTGATGATGTTACCAACAGTAAATGCAAAATGGGAAGCATTCAAAGAACTTATCTTGGAAGCTACTAGACTTTACATACCAACTAAGAAATATTGTTCAAGGTTTAGGCCTAAATGGATGTCAGATGAACTGATGAGGCATATGGCAGAGAAGAAACATGCATGGGATACATACAAATTAACACATGACACAGAAGCCTATGATAGATACAAGTTGATCTGTAACCAAGTTACAAAGGAGGTTAGGCAGGCGAAGGCAGATTACGAGAAATCTTTGGCAAGGGATGCAAAGAAAAACAGCAAAGAGTTCTTTACTTATGTAAACTCTAGAAGGAAGGGGATGAATCAGATTGATCCACTTGATATCGATGGGTCAACTGTTGATGATCCTGCTCAGGTAGCTAACAAACTAAATGAATATTTTGCATCGACATTCACACATGAAGAGTTATTTAGCGAGGGGAAAGCCAGAGGTGTATTCAACTCTAGCAGTAAGCTAGAGAATCTTGTAATAACTGAGAGTAAAGTGGAGGAGAAATTGTTGAAGATAAACACAAGAAAGGCACCTGGGGTGGATGGGATCTATCCAGTTATATTAAAGGAGGCAGCAAAGCAAGTAAGCAAACCCTTAGCCATAATTATGAGAGCTTCCTTGGACTCAGGGGAGATGCCCATAGACTGGAGATGTGCAAATGTGACCCCAATTCACAAAGGAGGAACAAAAGCTGACACAAGCAATTATAGACCTGTGAGTTTAACTTCTGTTCCAGGAAAATTAATGGAGGCACTAGTTAAAGAAGCACTGCAGGATCATTTAGACAAGACTTCAGTTATAGCTCGGACACAGCATGGTTTTGTTAAGGGGAAGTCTTGCCTGACCAATTTGATTGGATACTATGATGCAGTCACAAAGGAACTGGATGCAGGGAATAACTTTGATATTATATACTTGGATCTTAGAAAGGCTTTTGATACTGTTGCACATGGAAGACTGCTGCACAAATTGGAGCAGTGTAACATTGGAGGCAAATTGCTGCTGTGGGTAAAGGGGTGGCTGAGGGGGAGAAGACAGAGAGTGGTAATCAATGGACACTGCTCGTCGTGGACTAATGTTATTAGTGGAGTCCCTCAGGGCTCAGTGTTGGGTCCATTATTGTTTTCTGTATTCATAAATGATATTGATGATGGTATATCAAGCTTAATGTCGAAGTTTGCAGACGATACAAAGGTAGGCAGGGTTGTCAAGGACACTACTGACACTATGCTGCTGCAACAGGATCTGGAAAGGTTGAGCAGATGGGCTGAGAGGTGGAAAATGAAGTTTAACATTGACAAATGTAAAGTACTACACATGGGAAACAGCAACCCCAGAGCAACGTATCAACTCTGTGGTATTACACTGACAGTGGTAGAGAATGAAAGGGACCTGGTGGCGGTTGTGCAGGCAGATATGAAGTTCTCTGAGCAGTGCAGACGGGCTGCAAGAGTAGCTCATGGTGTATTGTCAATGATATATAGGAATTTTTCTAGCAGGGATAAAGAGGTGATTATTCCCTTGTATAAGGCAATGGTCAGGCCACACCTAGAGTACTGTGTACAGGCCTGGAGGCCTCATTCCAAGAAGGATGTAGAGCTGCTGGAATGAGTACAGAGAAGGGCAACAAGATTAGTGAATGGAACAAAGGGGTGCTCTTACGAAGAAAGGCTTAAGATTTGCAAATTACAGTGTCTGGAGACTAGGCACCAGCGAGGTGATCTGATAGAGGTGTATAAAGCATTGAATGGTTTGAGCATGCTCAATGCTGATGGGATTCTTCCTCTCGCTCAGAATAATCACCTGAGAGGGCATAAATTCAAATTGAGGAAAGACAGATGTAGGATAGGTGTGCGGAAATTTGCCTTTAGCCAGCGAGTGGTTGGTTGGTGGAACAGACTTCCATCCCTTGTCGTGGAAGTTGATAGCCTAAATAAGTTTAAGGGTCAGCTGGACAGGTATTTTGAACGAACAGAGGGGTGAAGTGGGAGTGGTTTTTTTTTTTTTTTTTTGGCGATGCTGAATAAGCTTGCTTTCTTGCATCAAATGCCTCTACTAATGCTAATGCTAATTTGAAACAAGAACACTTTCATGTCCTGTAGATAATTTGAAAAGAGTCTATAGTTCAGGATGGAAACCTCAGCCTCAGGACACTGCCACCGAAGGGTGTCAAAAGCCCCTGGAAGTCCATAAAGAGACCAAGGGCTTTTTATCGGTTAGGCTTGCCCACACTACTGCTCTACTGGCATCTTCTGTGCTGCTGCCTCTGGTGAAGCCATACTGTTTGCTGGAATTAAGACTTTTAGCTTGATATACTGTGATAAAGCATCCTGCAATGTGTTTTCTAATATCTTATCAGATATGGGGGAAGAGAGCAATAGGAGGGTGATAGGAATCCGGGCTATCTTCAGGTTTGTTAGGGTTTTTTTAATAGATTCTTTAACTGTACTGTTTTTGAGACTGAAGGAAAGAGGCTATCACGCAGACAGGAATTGTACTGGTTTTCAATGATGGTCAGTGAGATGGACCAAAATCTCTTATTAGCCTTGACCTCCACAGAGTCTGGACCCGGGCATTTTCTTGACCTGGTGGATTTTACAGCTTGATGATCAATCTTCTGGAATGCAAATGAGGTTCCTCTGACTGAGCACAACATGTAAGATAACTGATACGCATCCCTGTTTGGATATTGGACTCCCTAGAAGAATTGTCCTGGTCCTGGTGGATGACAGTATCAAGGATTCTAGTTACCGAGTCCTCCCAGAAGATGGAGTCAGGCAGTGAATCATGCTCTATGGACGAGCAGATGGCCATTGGCTGTATTTTGTTCATCACAAGTTTGTAGATCAATCCCTATGGATCACTGTTGCCTTTTCTGTCAACTAGGGCTTCCCTGCACTACTTATTTTTGTGAAATATGGTTATGCGGAAGGATCTGCGAGCATCTTTTTAAGTTTTGTAGCCTTTGATATATCAAACAAAACAAAGTTCTATCTTTTTACTGTTTTAAATTTTAACCCCCACCCACAAATGACAGTGAACAGAAATGTCAACTAGTTTAGTTAGTATGTACATATTATAGTATGTATTAATTTTTCCTATTATCACGTATATTCTTCCGAATTTCACGTATCATTTAATTTTTTAATTGGTAAGGTAATAAAGGGTAAATTTGTACTTAATATATCTTTACTTTTATAGCCTGTGGATAATATTCCTCCTATTTTCGCTAATTAGAATTGCTGTTTAATTGAATTAAAATTCAATTCACAAACTTGATCACAATGACCGGTGCTTATTACACATCGTACAGTGAATGGTACTTTACAATGGTGACTCCATCGTAACGTGATTTGATTGTACAGTTAACCAATTGTAAAGGGGGGGGGGGATTGTATTTTTAACTATTTACGTGAAACTTCCGATAATTGGGGCAGCTGCTTAATCGGGCCAAAATGCACTAGTCCCGATGTGTCCCAAATAACCAGAATTGACTGTATATATAATGCCACACATAGGAAGCTCATTTCTCAGGGGTTTCTGCCTTATAAGTTCTGAAATTTAGCATGTAGAATCTTTGAAGACTAGTGAATTCACTGGTATGTTTAGAACCTTTTAACACCTTTCCATTTTGGAGAAAAACTTGCCAGAGTTGCGAGCAACAAAATTTTCAAAATAACATTGGCATTGTAAAGTAGTGGTGGCTGGGTGTAATTTTGGATACCAGTAAATAATTAAGGCATATAATGCTCCAAAACCCAGTCAGTGTGCTAGTAACAAACTATGACACCAAAATAACTTGTTTCAAAAGTTTGTATTCAGAAACTGGGTGAGATGTCAATAGAAAAGCAACAAGAATTTCGCCCCTCACACTATATGTAGTTTCAATGGTGGCTATCGTTTCCATGCAACCAACAAACAAAATGTAACTTTGCTTTTTTCGCAAGAAATAATTAAAGGAAAATATTCAAAAAGTATCTGATTATTCTCCATTGCACACCTTTGGCGATCATTAAATCTTGATTTATCCAAAATTGCCAACCCTTAACCAGAGAGCTAAAAAAAGTAAAGTGCAGCCATTATCAACCCACTGCAGGATGGAAGCCTCCTCAACAATTCATGCTGAGGGAAATGGACCATAATCTGCCACGCTGGTCCAGTGTGGGTTGGTAGATCGACCGTATTCAGCAGTCAGGGGCTTGAACCCCGGTCTACTCAAGGAGCGTGTGCTACTGCACTCCCGCTCCTGCCCACTCGGCTACGGAGCTAACACATACTCAACCACACTGGCAAAGTGCCTGGCAGCACCATCATACTCATCACAGTCATTAGGCCTATAATACACTTCCTACACTTATTTTTGTTTCCCCATGCTTACGTCACACCAGACTGACTCAGTATTGCACCAGCCACCCATGTCAACTGGATGCACTGCCTTTGGTTTTATGTGCTTCTTAATGAAGAGCATACCCCCTCACCCCACCCTATCTGTTCTTTTTGTACACATTGTACTCCCTGTACTCAAAGTCTGCATCCCTTAAGCCTGTGGTACACCATGTCTCTGATACCTCTAAATTATCCACCAGTACTTCAAATTCGTTAAATTTATTTACTATGTTCCTGTCATTAGTGTATACACAAGTACTGTATGCATGAACTCTTTTTACTCTTAGTATCCCTAACTCAGCCATGACTTTTTCTGATCGTCACCCTGTACTTGCTAAGTAAATCTTCAGCTCTCCTATTCTTAATATCATTATTATCAAAGTGTACAACAGTATTGCCTTTTTTTGTCCTTAAAAGATGATAGCTGATCTACACAGTCATCAACTTTGGTCTGGCCAGACATACCTATTTCCCTGACAGTTGAATCACCAACCACAGCTACCTCCTGTGGAGATCAGTGCACTCTGCCAAAGAAGATCTCATGCTTTATGTTTGCCCTGCCAGTGCTTTATACTCCCTACTGCCTAATCTGCCTCCTCGTGCACTGGACGGTAAACTAGAGGTTTCTGTTTGAAAACACAAGCCCCTACACCAAGAGGCCAGATGAACAACATAACCCACACTAACACTACATGAACACTCATTAACCTACATAAATCTGGCCTTTACAGAGTTTGTATTCATTACATTGCTTGATGTGGAGATGGGAGTAACCTAACCTCCTTTGTGACTTGATTGCTCCAATTAGTTTGTCTACCATGGGCATCTGTATCACCTTGTAATTTATATGCATCCCATGCATTTTTCTTGTCTGCCACATGTCTCATTAGTTCATCTGACATCCATTTAGGTCTAAGCCTTGAACTCTAGCAGATGTTGGTTCTGCACTATGACATTCATTAAACAAACACATTCCTGGCCAATGGGGGTATTGATGGCTATTTTATTCCTCTCTAATTTCAGCTTGTGATCACTTTAGGTGAGTAAAGTAAGAATATCATCTCATTGTCATTCCAGAATTTTTCACTTCTGAAATTTCTTCCAGTAATTTCTCACCATCTCTCTTGCCATTTGTATTTTTCCTCTTTCTTTTGTTTACTCTACTTTATTTATTTACTGCTGAATTTTATTTATTTATTTCCTTAAAATTTGGTATATGATTGTGTTAATCTTTAAATTATCATTAGTGACATACAGTCTTGGTTGTTTCTGTCAAGCTTTATTTCTAGTTTGGTCAACAGCAACAAGAACGAGATTAATTTTACTGCTGACTATAAAGGGCATTTATCATTTATCTTAAGTTTCCCTCGATTATCAACCTCACAAAATCTCCTCCCTCAACAGCAGTTTCCATATCTTACATTTCTGGGCCAATAAACACCATCTGCTTTTGAATCTAATACTTTAATCTCTTTAGCACAGTCAACTTAGAAATTATTATTATTATTATCATTAGCCATATGGTGCAAGGAAGCCTTAGACTTATGCTGCACCAACCAAAAAAATTTCTGAATTACCCTGAGAGAGAGAGGGAGAGAGAGAGAGAGAACAAGAGTCAGAAGTAGAGGGGATTCATCAAGAAACAGAAGAATGATGATATCCAGCTCAGGACCCTTGGTGTGCCAAGCCAGGCACTACATGGATCAAAAACTGACAATACCTTTAGTAAACATGACAGTTTGTCTAAAGTGCAGAAATCCATACTCTGGTAGCTGAGATATGACTGTACTTATCTCCACTAGAAATTCTTTGATCACAAGATCAAAGGATTTCCAGTCTACTTGAAAGTAGTTCCACTTACACCAGAATCAACAAAAATTCTACCAACAGCATAAGTATAAACTGCATTATAGCACATGTGAGTGTATAGTTATTGTAATGTACCAAAAATTTAACATTTAGGGCAAACTCTTAAATGGGTATTTGATTCTGAGGTTTTTCAGTTAAAATAACCTGAAACCTACCACTTATGAAATACTGGTAAATATATTTTTCTGGTGAATGTAGGCATTTTGAATTGTTTTTTCCTATTAAAAATAAATTTTATCTAAACTCTTTTTTTCCTTTTTTTTTTTAATAAATGATGATCACTTCTCTAGATGGCTTATTATGTTTTCATGATATTCAAAGGAATATCTTGAAAACATAATGTTTCAGCTTATATGTTATTTCCTATTTCAGGAACCTTAATGGACTGTTATGATGAGTTAGGTAACAGGTATCAGTTGCCCATATACTGCCTTAGCGCCCCAATTAATCTTGTGGAAGAAGGCAGTGAAGCTGAATCTCCTGCTCCAGAAAGTGAACCATGGAATGGTAAAGGTGAAGAAATAGTTATTAAGTTTCGGCTCTCTACTGTTGGCAGAGATTTGAAGATGACTGTACGGACTGGAGAAACAGTGCTCAATGCAAAGCGTCGTTTACAAGCTGTTGAGGGTATTGATCCATCTCGACAAAGATGGTTTTTTGGTGGTCGTCTGTTACATGATAAGATGAAAATTGAAGAAGCAAAGCTTCAGACAGGGTTTGTGGTGCAAGTCATTATATCGTTATTGGATCCTGTTTCTATAGATAACTGAGTATAGGCTGAAATTGTGAATTTTTTTGTTTTAAAATACAAGATCTCCCACAAATGGACTGTTAAATTGTTGATTATACACATGCATGCATGCACACACCCACACACAAAAAGATTATCATATCATAAAATGCTCATTTTATGGAGAACAGTTCTACCTCAGTTTATTAGCTTTAAGTAAGTCATTGTTTTGTATTTATTTATTTTATTTTATTATTTTTTTCTGCTCTTATCATGTACATCTTATTAGATTGTATGATGCATTTGTATTATGAAGACTTTTATGCCAAAGAAGTATAGACAGAAGCGTATAATATATTTGAAATGGAGATGTGCATTATTTTTTATTTAATTCAATGTATAGTATTTAATTTAACTCCGCTGTTTTTGAAATTGTGAATTTTTAATGCCCTTTACACTATTGTGAAATACTATTTTACTAAGTAATTTGAATGACCTTGAAGTATATCTCATGGACCATACAATTGTATCAACTTCATAATAAATGGCAACTTTTGTCTACTAAATAAGCAGCAACTGCAGCAGAGCTTAGTGTTGTATTGGTATTTTTCTAGGCAGTGGTCACATTAAATATGTCATAAGCTGCTTGTCAGACCTAACAATGTTTTACTGTTATGATTTTTTAGAGAAGGTTAAACACAAGAAATTCTCACATTGTGATATTATAAGTTGGAATCACAAAAGCTTCATTTATTTAAATTTAAAAGGTATTTAAGCATAAAGGTGTGTAAATCAGAACTGTATAAATATTAGTTTTTTTTTTCCATTTCAGCAATTCAAAAGTAACATTTTTCCCAAATTATGGCACCAATAGAAACAGATGTGTTAATGTTGATATTAATCTGAGAACTGATCAGTAAATAAGATTACTATGTTTATTGTTTTTAACATGAAGGGGGGGGGGATTATCTGCACTGATTACAGATGAAACAAAAAATGGAAAAGATTAGATGCAGATCAGCAGAACACACATCGTTATAGTCAAACTAGACTGTCCAGCTAATACTGTGATAACTTATATGCTGTGATCATTGCAGTTGGTATGTCAAAATGATTCCAACCAACCAACCAACCAGCCTATGGTGTAGAGACGTGAACAGTACCTAAGAAACTTAAGACTAAATTGAAATGCAGTAGAAATGTATTATTTTTGGTGGTGGTCATTAGCATTAGTAGAGGCATACGATGCAAGAAACCAAGCTTATGCAGCATCTGCCAAAAAAAAAAAAAAAAAACACTCCCATTTCACCCGTTCGTTCGTTCGTTCCAAATACCTGTACAGCTCAGACTTAAATTTATTTAGGCTGTCAGCTTCCACAACAAAAGATGGAAGTCTTCCATCAAACAACTACTCGCTGGCTAAAGCAAACTTCTGTACATTTATCCTACAACTGTCTTTTCTCAATTTGAATTTATGCCCTCTCAGGTGATTATTCTGAGCAAGAGGAAGAATCCCATCAGCATTGAGAATGCTCAAACCATTCAAGGCTTTATACACCTCAATCAGATCGCCTCACAGGTGCCTAGTCTCCAGACACTGTAATCTGCAAAATTAAAGCCTTCCTTCGTAAGAGCAACCCTTAGTTCCATTCACTAATCTTGTTGCCCTTCTCTGTACTCGTTCCAACACTCTATATCCTTCTTAAAATGAGGCCTCCAGACCTGTATACAGAACTCAAAGTGTGGCCTGACCATTGGCTTATACAAGGGGATAATCACTTCCTTATCTCTGATAGAAATCCTGCCTGTATATCATTAAAAAGACACCATGAGCTACTCTTGCAGACCATCTGCACTGCTCAGGAAACTTCTTATCTGCCTGCACAATTACCCCTAGGTCCTTTTCATTCTCTACCACTGTCAGTGTAGTACCACAGAGTTGATATGTTACTCTGGGGTTACTGCTTTCCATATGTAGTACTTTACATTTGTCAATGTTAAACTTCATTTACTACCTCTCAGTCCATCTGCTCAACTTTTCTAGATCTTGTTGCAGCAGCATACTGTCATTAGTGTCCTTTACAACCCTGCCAACCTTCGTAATGTCTGCCAACTTGGACATTAAGCATACCATCATCAATATTTATAAATACAGAAAACAACAATGGTCCCAACACTGAACCCTGAGGGACTCCACTAATAACATTAGTCCACGAAGAGCAGTGTCCACTGATTACCACTCTCTGTCTTCTCCCACTCAACCATCCCTTTATCCATAGCAGCAATTTGCCTCCAATACCACACTGCTCCAATTTGTGAAGCAGTCTTCCATGTGCAACAGTATCAAAAGCCTTTCTGAGATTCAAATATATGATATCAAAGTTATTCTCTGCATCCAGTTCCTTTGTGATCACATCATAGTATCCAATCAAATTGGTCAAACAAGACTTCAAATTAACACAACCATGCTGTGTTCAAGCTATAACTGAAGTCTTGTCTAGATGATCCTGCAGTGCTTCTTTAGCCAGTGCCTCCATTAATTTCTCTGGAACAGAATTTAAACTAACAGGTATATAATTACTTGTGTCATCCTTTGATCCTCCTGTGTGAATTGGGGTCACGTTTGCACATCTCCAGTCCATGTTTACCTCCCCTGAATCCAAGGAAGCTCTCATGATTATGGCTAAGGGTTTGCTTACTTCCTTTGCTGCTTCCTTTAATATAACTGGATAGATCCCATCCACCCTGGGTGCCTTTTTTATGTTTATCTTCAACAATTTCTCCTCCACTTTCCTCTCAGTTATTAACAAAATCATCTAGCTCACTGCCAGAGTTTAATTCACCTCTGGTATTCCCCTCCCTGTGTAACTCCTCATGTGTGGATGTAGATGCAAAATACTCATTTAGTTTGTTAGCCACCTGAGCAGGATCATCAACAGTTGAACCATTAATATCCAGTGGACCAATCTGATTCATCCCTTTCCTTCTAGAGTTTACATAGGTAAAGAGCTCTTTGCTGTTTTTCTTTGCATCCTTTGCCAAAGATTTCTCATAATCTGCCTTTGCCTGCCTAATCTCCTTTGTGACTTGGTTACAGACCAGCTTATATCTTATATCTTCCATGCACCCATTAATTCATCTGACATCCATTTAGGCCTAAACCTTGAACAATATTTCTTAGTTTGTATGTAAAGCCTAGTAGCTTCCAAGATTAATTCTTTGAATACCTCCCATTTTGAATTTGCTGTTGGTAACATCATCAGTTGTTCCCACCGTATAGAATTTAAATACTGTCTCAGACTGCCATAGTCTTTACGAAAGCAAAAACCCTTCACTTTACCCCTGATTTGCTCTTTGAGTAAATCCCACTTCAGCACACTGATCACTGCCACCTAGTGGTTACTTTATCTGCAGATTCTTAATGCATGAAGAATCACTACTGATAATCAGATTAAGAGTATTACTTCCTCTAGTTGCCTCCTGAACATTCTGATGTAGAAAACAATCATCCAATAAATCCTTAAAAGCCTTGCTAGTGTGTGAATGACCAACCCACAAATTCCATTCAATATCTGGGAAATTAAAATTCCCCATTATAAGGCACTGATTTACTGGCCCACTCTATTTCCCTGTAGAGTTTTTTATTATACTCATCAGAGTCATTAGGCCTATAACACACTCCTACTCTCAATTTTGATCCCCCAGTGCCTATGTCACACCAAACCGACTCGACACTGCACTGTCCAGTGATGTCGACTGGCTGCACTTCCTTGGATTTTTTGTGTTTCTTAACTAATAGCATAACCCCTCCTCCCTTCCTATCCTGTCTATCCTTCCTGTACACCAAAAATTAAGCTAGACAGGAATGAAGAAACAAACAAAGCCATTTTAAGAATGATGGATATTGAAATGACTATTAAACTTGAATAAAAGTTTTATCTGGTATGGACATGCTATTATTATTAGCCATATGGCGCAAGGAAGTCTGAGGCTTATGCTGCAAGAGCCAAAAAAAATTCCTGCATTTCCCTGAGAGAGAGAGAGAGAGAGAGAGAGAGAGAGAGAGAGAGAGAGAGAGAGAGAGAGAGTCAGAAGTAGAAAGGAATCAACTAGAAAGAGGATGATGATGATATCCACTTCAGGAACCTGAACCTGGGTGTGTCAAGCCCATACTCACCAGATGTGAGCCCCTGGGGTAATGTAAGAAGAACAATAAGAGAAAGATGGCCAAACAGATTTTCCATCCAAAAATGGATGACCAGGAAGGAAATGCTTGGTGGAGGGGGAGATGTGAGAGTAATCAGGAAGAAGAATACTGCGAAGAATAGATCGATATATTGGATTGGGAGGAGAGGCTGAATGTTGACTTTTTTTTAAATTTTGATCTTCAATATTTGTAGAAGAATAAGAGAAATTTTCAAAAGTATGATATGTAGAACACTTCCTAATGACACTCTCCAGCAAATAAACGAATATAAAATTAATGCAAAATGATCACAGTAATAAAATTAATTACAAAATTAATTAAAAAACAATTTAAAAATTAAAACAAGTTCAATGCAAATTTTGAAAAAATACTTCCTTTCCTGAAGCTGACATACAGGACTGGAAATTACCAAGTATATGGGAGCGGGAATCTTAAATAGAGGGATTATTTGTCTTCACACATGCGGGTAAAAGACCACGATTGTTTGTCTTTAATTGTAGCTTTAAGACAAATTGATAATGGGAATGATAAGGTGATATCAGTAATTATAGATTTGTTTGCTTAACATCTGTTCCAGAGAAAATAATGAAATCACTTGTTAATGAAAAAATGCAGGACCATCTGGAATGCAGTTATAATTCAGTCACGGCATGGATTTGTTAGGGGCAGTCTTGTCTAACCAATCTGATGGATTACTATGATGCAGTGACCAAGGAACTGGATACAAAAAATAATTTTGATATCATATACTTGAATTTCACGAAGGATTTGGATTTTTTGATACTGTTGCACATAAAAGAATGCTGTATAAACTGCTGAAATGTGGCATTAAGGGCAATTACTACTATGGATAAAAGGATGATTAAGTGGAAGAAGACAGAGTGGTTATCAGTAGGCACTGCTCTCTGTGGACTAATGTTATCAGTGGAGTTCATCAGGTTGCAGTGCTGGGGTCATTGTTGTTTTCAATATTTAGTAATGATATTGATAAAGGTATATCAGGCTTAATGTAAGGCAAAGTTTGCAGTGATACAAAGGTTAGATGGAGGGGGGTTAATGACAGTAATCAGGGTGAGCTACTGCAAAAGATCTAGGAAAATTGGGTTAATGGACTGAGAAATGACAGTTGAAGTTTAACATTGACAAATGCAAGGTACTGCATTTGGTAGGAGTAATCCCAGAGTAACTTATCAACCGTGTGGTACTACACTCAGGGTAGTGGAAAATGAAAAACTCCTTGGGGGTAATTGTGTAGTCAGGTATGAAATTCTCTGAGCAGTGCAGACATACTGCCAGAACAGCTTATGGGGTTTTGTCAATGATATACAGAAAAGTTTGCCTTCAGGCCAATCGGTGATTGATTGCCGAAAAAAGCATCCATCCTTCGTTATGGAAGTGGATAGCTTGAGTAGATTCATGGAAGACCTAGACAAAGTATTGGAGAGGATGGATAGGTGAAATGGAATTCTTTGGCTGATGCTGTATAATTGCTTTCTTGCATCATTTGTCATTACTAATTCAATATCAGCATTACCCAGCGAGGCTATATGCTTTAAGCATCAGAAATATGAACACTCACAAATAGTCTGTTGTTGTGACTTTGCTTGCACTTGTGTTGCAAAGCACCTGAAATTACAGTATGCCCACCTTAGAAACCTGCATATATTAATTTCCAAGGAGAGCACCCTGCACACTCGTGAACATGCCAGAGGTGGAAGAAAAAGAAATAGAGTCAAGGCCATGCTGAATATGTCATACCATTATGTGAGAAAAGCAGTAAAACCACCAAATGTCAGTAAGCCAACATTGCTTGGAATTTGGCAGAGAATTATTCCATCAGAACACAAACAATTCATTCCTTTTTCTTACTCAGTACAGTCAGTCCTTGTATAACATGTGTTTACACTACACAAATTTGATCATACACTATTTATAAATAGGGGAATGATATCATATATAACACAAACCGAATTCGCTTATGCATAATTCGCCTTTGTATTTACAAGAAATGGCAGTCCAATGCGGAATCACCCCAACTGAATGCAACACGATAGGAACGAAGAGAAGATTCTGAAAATGTATTAATGTTTTTTATATCGGTGAAGGAGAAACACATTTCACCATAATAATGTAAAAACCGACACAATTCTGGCTATCGGTATTATCACAAATGCAATTAGATTGAGTTTACTACTAGTTAACAGATTCCACTAGTAGAAATACAACTGGAAATCGTTTTTATTGTTTTATGGTAGTGACCTCCAGAAATGTGCTTTAGTAAAATGTGAGGTGTTAATAGTGTGTCTCTGCCTTTACGGTGTTGTTTATTCAGTTGCTACACGTGCCAGCTTTGTTTGTGTGTGTCAAGCCTCATTTTGTAATTGTGCTTTATTCCCTAAAAATGAGTAAAATACTTAAAAGGTGTGAAAAGGAAGTGTCCTGGTGAAGACACTACAGATTCAGGGAGAAAAAGAAAAACAAATTCGATAGACAGAGGTGGACTTGGTCAAAAATTCTTAGAGGGAAAAATTTGTAGCAGCCTTATACTAGTGTTTATGGCCAAAATCACACCAACCTCCATCATCTTCTGGCTTCCAGCCCACAGGGGTTTCCCATTAAGGCTTATAGCCAGTCTGCCTCTGTCCATAATGACAAAATATGAAATTCTGAAACGCTTTGAGCAAAATGAAAGAACATGTGATATTGCCGTGCTACAGGCCTAAATGAGGCAACGCCAAGAATTAGATAGAACGTAGAGAAAATAAAAACAACTTTCATAGCAGGAACAACTCAAAGTGTAATAAAATCCATTAGATCAAATCACAAAGAATTGGAAGAGATGGAATGGCTATCATCTGTTTGGATAGAAAATCAAACAAAGAACAAGTTTGCTTATGATAGAAGCAAAAGCATTAGCAATATTTTATTACATAATAGTCATAATAAAATACGTGTATGTAAGTATTTTATTATGATTATTTATTGTGTTTGGTAATGTTTTGGTTACAAATGTGTGTTCGATCTTGGGTGGTCGGTAATATTGTTCCCATACGGCTGTTATTTGTATTGAACAATTTTGCATTGCATGAGAGTTTCTAGGAACAACTATCGTGCTATACGAGGACTGACTGTATTTAGTTCTTTTTCAAAAACCCATACAGAAAAATTAGTCAGCTGCCACTTCAATATGACACCACCTAATGCAGTGCTACTACTGAACTCCAGTGGTAAAGAAAAACCACCAAAAACTCAAGCAGCTATGTTAGTTGCACCATTTAGGAAGGGTGTAAATCTGCTGGAATGGGTGCAGAGAAGGGCATCTGATTGGTGAAGGGAACAAAAGGTTGCTCTTACCTAGAACAGCTTCAGAATTAGAAATCGCAGCTCCTGCAGACTAGGCACCTGCGGAATGATCTGATTGAGGTATTGAAGGCCTTAAGTAGATTGAATAAGCTGCGTGTGAATGGGATTCTTTCTCTTGCAGAGATAGCACACATAAGGGGCATATTTAAGTTGAGGAAGGATGCCTTTGGCCAGCAGGTGGTTGATTGTTGAATGCTGTCATATTTTTTTGTGGAAGTGGATGGTTTGAATAAATTCAAGGACAAATTAGACAAATTCTTGAAGGTTTTGAATGGCTGAAGTGTGTAGTGGTTTTTTTTTTTGTTTTTTTTGTGACTGATGCTATATAAGCTTGCTTTCTTACATCATTTGTCACTACTATTATAACACTCACCTTAAACTTCTTCCCAGAGTAAGCTTGAGGCTGATCAATAAAAGTTATATCATCTGCATGCATTTCCCTGGTGTGAGCCTACCTTCCCCAGTAATTCATTTCACTTCCATTTCGAAGTGTTCCCACATGGCTCTCTCATGTACGTTTTTGGCCCCTCATACGTATCCTGAAAATTTATACCTTGGTGACACCAGTTAACTCCTAGTACCTGCCAAAAACCCTCTCTCTTGGAACCTCATCATATGCTCTTTCCAAATTAATGGAAACTTTGTGCAAGACCTCTCATTTCTGTGAGAATTTCAGTTTTCCTTAAGATGGCCACCCACAGACAAAACCAAATTGATTTTCAGATATCTCTGTCTTATCTTATTCTCTGTTTTTTTTATTTTTTTTACTCTCTTCCACAAATTCATGCTGGGGCAGATCCAGGTTTTGTGGCGCCTGAAGTATATACAATTTTTGGGGCCCTCTTTAAAAAAAAGAATACAAAATTAGGTATGAAAGTGAATATTTATTTAGAATGAAATTACAAATTTAAAAAATAAAAAAGCTTGACAAGTACTATAAACATCACAAAATCCAGAAAAATAACATAATATTTTTACTAATTAACTGCTTGATGTGTCTCTATAATACTTTTTTTCCTAGGTAGCAAAGTGGTCAGGAGCGGGAGTGCAGTAGCACACGCTCTTTGAGTAGACTGGGGTTCAAACCCCCTAACTGCTAAATATGGTTGATCTGCCAACCCATACTGGACCAGTGTGGCAGATTATGGTCCATCTTCCCTCAAGATGAATCGTTGAGGAGGCTTCCATCCTGCAGTGGAATGACAATGGCTGCAATTAACCTTTACTCTTTGATTGCCTCTTCATATGACAACAATTTTGTAATATCATTTTCTATAGAGAGGACAGAAAGATAATTTAGTCTTTCCTCTAGCATGGTTGATCGAAATTTGTTTTTTATAATTGATAGTTCAGAAAAGTTTCTTCAACTTCATAACTCGTTATTGGTAATGTCATGTAAATTTTTAGGATTTTTGTCAAATTTGGAAAAATCTCTATCAGGTTTCTTTCATATACAAGCTGTAAGATTTCAGGGCATTTCAATTTTTCTTGTGCAGTGACTAATCTTAAATACTCTTTGAATTGATAACACTCATTAACCGGTTTGTCGTTGATGTCAATATTTCATGTCAAATCAAGAAATTTAAATCTTTTTACGGTGTGTTCATATGATTCACTCCTCTTCATTAATTGGATTATCAAACAATCCAAGAGCCCATTCATGTTGTTGTTATTTGGTTTTTAGGAGCATTAGCAACTAAGGCCACATTGCTCCGAGGATATGCGGTGGTCATTCCCTGACCTTTCCGCATCCTCCATATTTAGTGGCTCACGGGCTCGAACCCCAGTCTAATCAAGAAGCGTGTGCTACGCACTGCTGCTCCTGGCTACGGAGGCATCCGCCCATTCATTACCTCTATGCTTTTGGTATGATCTGAAAAATATTTTGTTACAATTCTCAGTGTCAGAATAATTTCTGTTGATTTCATCTCTTATCCTTAACACTTTTGTTTCATATTCCATTAATTTTTTATCTGAACTTTCTCTCAGTTCTTTAATAAATAAATTATTTATTAAAGAACTGTGAATGGGATTCTTCCTCTTGCAGAGATAGCACACATAAGGGGCAAAATGTCTTTCCAAATTGCAGTTAAAATGCCACATTCAAGCTTTATCAACTTTTTGCATCTCGTTTGTGTTCGGGTTTCTCTTCTGAGTCTTCAAAAATATATTTTAGAGTCCTTAAAATATCGTACCCCATATTCCATTCTGTGTACTTATTAATGTTTTTAAAGAGTGCTTGCAGCCCATTTGTCCTCATCTTTCATAACACCTGCATTGTCGTACTACTGACCTTGACTGTTCAACAGCAGGTTACAATCATACAGAACTTGTCTCACTTTGTTGAATTAAGTCAGAGATAGGTGGTTTTCAGTTGGCAAAAAAAAAGTTAAAAATCACTCATAGGGTTTTCCATTATAACAGTAGTGCACAATAATTGCAACTGATCAGTATTTGCTACATCCGGTGTAGAATCTGCAATAATGGAGTAGTATTTGGTGTCAAGTTTATTTATTTGATTTATCACTTCATTTTGTACGCATTTTCCCATTATTTTGTGGATAAATGAGTTACATCTGCTTTTTTCATTTTGACATTTCTCTAAGTGCTCATGAAAATATGGATCAAATTCAGCAATTAGTTCAATGATTCCCATGACATGCACTAAACCAGGGGTGGGCAACCTTTTTGAATAAAAGGCCATATTCATTTTCGGAAATAGTGGAAAGGCCACACCGATCCTTCGAACCACTACTTACGAAGTAAAACATACTTGATTATCAGTGTTAAATTTTATTACATATAACTATAGAAAAGGCAAATAAATTTCAATAAAACATACATATTTACAATATTCTCATCATAATACATCCACCTATGTTTTATATGAACACAAAATTTAAAAATATAATTTATAGCAATTATTTAACATTCTCTCTCTGTATTATACAAGAATAATTAGAAAAAACTGTACTATTGTAAAAAATAATTTAATATGAGTTAACTAATGAGTTGAAGATTTGATGCTTTCGTGGTTGAGTTGTTTACCAAAAAAGCTGTCTCGGCTGAAACCACTTCAATTGCACATTTTTAATGAGCTAAACTCATCAGAATGTATTGGTTTCAGCCGAAACACCTTTTTTGATAATTAACTAATGAGATTTTTGGGTTTGTTTTTTATTAGATAACAACTGGATATTAGGCTCCATCTTAGTTGTACGCAACTTGAGTTGGTCTTCTAAATGAATATCAGATATCTGAGTCCTTAATGACTTTTAATTTGTGGTATGAAAAAGTTGATTCGCAACAATATGTAGTTGCAAAGCAAGACAGAAGTCGACGAGCATGTTGACGTAAACGTGGGCGTAGCGGTGTAGGACACTTTGATATTGCAATACAACCTCTGGACACTTTGATATTGCAATTCAACTGCATTTTTCCATATTTCAATAGGATCTTTTTTTGTATTAAAAAAAGTCTTTATCATATTATCTTCTCCTAATTCAATTAATTCCATTTGTAGTTCCGTGGGTGCCGTCAGGATATCAACTAAATGTGGCTCATACACCAATTTCATTTCTAAAGTATGTTCTTCGAAATCAGAAAATCTATCGTATTCTTCAATTAGCAAGTCCAATACGGTTATGTAGTCTTTGAAAGTGTCACATAAAACATATTTCTGCTCCTTTAACATATTTTTTAAATGAGGGAAATGTTCCCCAGATATTTCTGATTTAGAGAAAAGAGTTTTTTGTAAAAAATTAATTCTTTTCGAAATACCTGAATTTTTTGCCACGTCATATATATGTCTTGTTTTTCCTTGCAAATAAACATTTAATTCATTTTGCTTTTCCATAATATCACACAGAAATGCAGTATTTCTACAAAATTCTTTATCTAATAAATCACATTCTTGTTGTTCCTCATAAAATATTTTAATTTGTTCTCGCAAAGCTAAAACTTTTATTAAAATTTGTCCTTTTGATAACCAGCGCACTTTACAATATGGCAAGTCGACATATCTGTCTCATCATCCAATAAGCATGCTTCGAAATTGGCGATGTCTTAAAGCATTTACTTGAATAAAGTTAACAATTGCAATAATTTCGTCCAAAGTATTGCTCAATGTGGAGGATTTAGCATAAAGGTTTTGTTGGTGTAATATACAGTGGAATGAAATTAACTTTTGTAAATGGGCTTTCCTTTTTTTTTTTTCAACAATGAAACGAATCCTTCTTGCTTTCGTCTCATAGAAGGTCCACCGTCCGTGCATACACTCACCAGGTTATCAAGGTTTAGTCCTCTTTCAAGACACATTTCTTTAAAGTTGTTAAAAATATCAATTCCACGAGTCCTTCCAGTGAGCGTACCCAAAGCCAGTAGTTCCTCGTAACAATGAAAATCATCAGTTATAGCACAAATAAAATATAATATTTGAGCAGAGTCATTTCTATCAGTGGTTTCATCTAATGCTATTGAAAAATATACATCTTTAGAGTGAATTATTACCTGAAGTTGTTCTCCTGCATTCTGAGCTAATTCTTGTTGTCTATTAGTTATAGTTTTTCTTGAGAGAGGTAATTGTTTGTATTTGTCAACTTTTTCTGGATCTAAACATCCTACTGCTTCAACAATACATTCTTTTATCATTTTGATGTCACTAAATGGTTTGCCTTTGTTTTTCCAAGTATATGCGCTATTTTGTATGTAACATCCGTTGCAGAAGTTCCTTGCTTAATAAAAGCACCAAAAGCCTTTTCCTGGTACTGTTTTTCTTTCTTCATTTTTTGAAGTGCAGATTTATGAGCTTCTAATTTTACATATTTATGGTCCTTGTGAGATAGATAATGTTGATTTGCATTGTATTTTTTTAATGTTAGTGCTGTATTACATATCAAACAAACCATTTTGTCTTTCACAGAAATAAGAAAATACTGCATCTCCCAGTCTTCTTTAAATGTTCTGTTTTCTTCATTCAACTTCCTTTTAACTTTTTTGGACATGATGGGCAATTTAAAAATTAAGCAATTGTAAAATCAAACATAAGAAATTACAGGATTACAAAATTCAAGACAAGAATACATACAGTTGTCAAAATATTCACAGTTACAAATATGCACATAAAAGCAACAGATAAAAAATCACGATGTCACAATTTAAATTTTAACAAACTTAACAGAGGATTAGAATTTTTCTTTTATTAAATAGCTTTCGTTTTTTATCATTTGTGGTACATAAAAACGATTTTTAAATAAATAGAAAAGGTTAAACATGATATTTTACTTTTTAGATCAAAAAATTTGTATTTTTCTTTTTTAATTATCTGAATAATGTTTCTATATTGTGAAAAAAAAATAAAGCTTTTTATTAAAACGTTTTGAATATTTAATTTTAAAAAATATTAGTTTAAAAGTAGTAGGATTATTTAATGATTTTATTTCATCTTTGTGTGACAAAGGCCGCACATAAGATCTTAGAAGGCCGCAGGTTGCCCACCCCTGCACTAGACCAATGTCTTCAAAGTATTGGTCTAGTGCATTTTTATTTAATTTACATGTAATCCAAGTAAATAGTAAACTCTGTGGAGTCTTCATGACTTTCGAAGGTTCTCAATGTATTCATCCAGTCTGAAAACCCATCTGATGTAAATAATGTCTGTCTTCTTGAAAACAGTTTACAAACAAAACAAAACCACCTTTTGTCTTGGAATAGGCTATTCAGATCCCATAACAGTTTGACCATTTTTTAATTATTTTTTTCAATGTATTTGTTTGAGAAGCTTCTCTTTTGTCCATTGTATGTTCTGTTTGATTCTCTGTAAATATTACTGGGATCATGATTTAAAAAAAAAAACTTTTATTAAACAGTTGAATGATATTATTGCTCATTCTAAACAGGCCATAATGAAAGATCACAGTACTTATCAAAGTCAACGAATTCATCAAAATGAAGCTACTGCTGACCTTCATGCGAGCACTGTTGACTGTACAAATTGTGTCTTTCTTTACTCTTACTTTCATCTTCCTTCTGCTTTTTTGATTCCTGTTTGGGAGTGTCCTGAGTCTCATAATCTTTATCTCTTCTGTTGTCATTTTCATTATCTATATTTTCTTAGTTTTTGTAGTCTTTTTCCTTATCTTCGTGATTTTGACCAGCAGAGCTTTTAGTTTCCCTTGTGATATAATAAGTGTTTGACATTTTTGGAGCTTCTGCCAGTCTTCTTTCTTTCAGTTTACATTTTTGGCTTCTGTTAGGATACTTTATTCCCATTATATTTGAATTTTGGTATGATCAATAATTTTGAAAAAATATACAAAATTAATCTGAAATTAAGGCAAGAGCAATTCAAATGCATTTTAAAATTGCTGCTATGCTGTATTGATTTACATAATTGTGTAATCAAATTACTCTCATACTACCTACATCTGCTTGTTGATGAATAAATGTAAAAGGTTTTGTCACTGGAACACTTTTGTTTCTTCAGGCCATTTCACTGAGTCGGTGCCAATTTTTCATGCTGATTCATCTGGTACCACCAGACTTCGTCAGGACAAGATGCGATCCGATACATTGGGATGCATAAAATTTGACCATACACAGGCGCATTTGTGGTTTGTAGTACTGCTATAGGTTTGTGCCCTACAAACAGGAATTCTGATAGTCTATTTTGCATGATTCTCATCAAAAAAGGGGGGGGGTGTATGGTGCATTTATAATTGTATACTTTGCATTATCGAGTATATTCCTGACAGGAGAGAACTTCCATTTTGACTAGACGTTGATAAGAACTGAATCCTCCACTTACAATTTTACATGTTTGATGATTGGAAGATTTTTCCACAGACTAGCTTCTGGCTGTGTACATTTCTAACCTTGTTTCTCCTCCACTACCTACATACTTTTGGTGCTGAGCGGTGTAGGACACTTTGATATTGCAATACAACCTCTGGCCCTGCACCTTCATGTCACAATGCCAAGTGAGTTGGTGCAGTGGGCAGCAGGAGTATTCCTGTAAGGCATTCTTGGGATCCCGGTGTAGGAATGGATGCCACTCCAGTGCCACCCGACATGAGGGGAAGTGTGATGGATGGGAAGTTGGAGTGGAAAGAGACAGCAGTCTTACCAATTGTGGTTAAAATATCTTGCTTTTTTTCAATTTTACAAAAACATGTCATTTGGTAAAATGCATAACCATGTTTTTACAAAATTTTACAAAAACATGACCATATCAACACATTGGTAGGACTTCCTTCAATCCCCCCCCCACTTGTACAGGCCCCTTCCAAGGCCTTGAAAGGGGCCTGTACAAGTGGGGGGCCCGAAGCGTAAGCTTCATTAGCTTCACTGTAAATCCGTCTCTGAATTCATGGTATGTAGCTCATTAAATTTATAGCTTTGAAAGCAACACACAGAACTGTCTTCAACTAGTAATTAACTGAAAAAATCCAGCTACTCAATTCTTACATATTCACATGCTTTCCATACCTTTACTGGCACACTATCAGTGTACACTGCATTGTCATTTATTTAAGGCCAATCTTATTTCCACTGAAGAACCTGTCCAATAAAACTTATACCATATATTGTGACATACACTGAAATTTCTTTGTGTTGAAAACACCTGCCTAGTAGTAAGATAGTACTTCTGGTTGCATAAATTTAGTGCACATCATAGTCTGGATATGTCGTGGCATAGACTTCGTAGTGTGCTGGAGGATGTCCAAAGGTAAGATCCATGTCAACCACACTCATTCCACCTTATGATTAATATTAATACAGTTGCTGGGATGTACTGTGGTTAGCATATTACTGGATCCAGGCACCAAATGAGCATTACATGATGTCACACACGTTCCATTGTGCTGAGATTGGGAGAGTTTAATGGCCTTGGGCGAGAGCATAGAACTCACCAGAATACTTGTGTACCCAGTTAATGCCACTACCTCTGTTGACAAAGTGTTGTCTTGGTGGTTTATGAAGACTGATCATCAGCAGTGCAGAAGTCATAGATGTGTACAAGTTTGCAGTGAGGCACTGATTGATATTTATCAGGAGGCCTGTGGTTTCCCATCCATACATTTCTCAGGCTGTTACACACCATTGCCAGTAGTATATACAACTCCTGTGCCTTGGAGTTTAAGATGCTCGTGTTGAACCCCATCCATTTGCATGGTGCAGTTAATAACAACTGCTGTGCCCACTGTAAATGCATTTGCTTGTGATGAGCAAATACATCTATAGAGAACTGAAAAATGTGTGAGGAATAACAATAAACATGTTCGTTCTCCCAACCTGCTTCTGATATGCCATTATTCAAGATTCAAAAAATGACTTCAAAGGGAGTTGATATACAGTGAATATGTCTATGATTAAGCATAAATTTTTAAGCCAAAACATAGAAGTTGCCTTTACACTGGAATAGCTGTATACTGTCTTTAAGGGAGAGAGCCCAGCACTGCATCATTAGCATTAGTAGAGGCATTTGATGTAAGAAAGCAAGCTTATGCAGCATCAGCCAAAAAAAAAAAAAATAAAGTAAAATAAAGAAAAAATAACCACTTCGACTTCACCCATCTGTTCGTTCGAAATACCTGTCCAGCTGTTCCTTAAACTTATTTAGGCTATCAACTTCCACGACAAGAGATGGAAGTCTGTTCCACCTACCAACCACCCGCTGGCTAAAGGCAAATTTCCGCACACCTATCCTACATCTGTCTTTCCTCAATTTGAATTTATGCCCTCTCAGGTGATTATTCTGAGCAAGAGAAAGAATCCCATCAGCATTGAGCATGCTCAAACCATTCAAGGCTTTGTACACCTCTATCAGATCACCTCGCTGGTGCCTAGTCTCCAGACACTGTAATTCGCAAAACTTAAGCCTTTCTTCGTAAGAGCACCCCTTTGTTCCATTCACTAATCTTGTTGCCCTTCTCTGTACTCGTTCCAGCAGCTCTACATCCTTCTTGAAATGAGGCCTCCAGGCCTGTATACAGTATTCTAGGTGGGGCCTGACCATTGCCTTATACAAGGGAATAATCACCTCCTTATCCCTGCTAGAAAAATTCTTATATATCATTGACAATACACCATGACCTACTCTTGCAGCCCGTCTGCACTGCTCAGAGAACTTCATATCTGCCTGCACAACCACCCCCAGGTCCCTTTCATTCTCTACCACTGTCAGTGTAGTACCACACAGTTGATACGTTGCTCTGGGGTTGCTGTTTCCCATATATAGTACTTTACATTTGTCAATGTTAAACTTCAATTGCCACCTCTCAGCCCATCTGCTCAACCTTTCCAGATCCTGTTGCAGCAGCATAGTGTCAGTAGTGTCCTTGACAACCCTGCCAATCTTTGTATCGTCTGCAAACTTGGACATTAAGCTTGATATACCATCATCAATATCATTTATAAATACAGAAAACAATAATGGACCCAACATTGAGCCATGAGGGACTCCACTAATAACATTAGTCCACGATGAGCAGTGTCCATTAATTACCACTCTCTGTCTTCTCCCCTCAACCACCCCTTTATCCATAGCAGCAATTTGCCTCCAATGCCACACTGCTCCAATTTGTGCAGCAGTCTTCCATGTGCAACAGTATCAAAAGCCTTTCTAAGATCCAGGTATATAATATCAAAGTTATTCCCTGCATCCAGTTCTTTTGTGACTGCATCATAGTATCCAATCAAATTGGTCAGGCAAGACTTCCCCTTAACAAAACCATGCTGTGTACGAGCTATAACTGAAGTCTTGTCTAGATGATCCTGCAGTGCTTCTTTAACCAGTGCCTCCATTAATTTTCCAGGAACAGAAGTTAAACTCACAGGTCTATAATTACTTGTGTCAGCCTTTGATCCTCCCTTGTGAATTGGGTTCACCTTTGCACATTTCCATTCCATGGGTCCCTCCCATGAGTCCAAGGAAGCTCTCATAATTATGGCTAAGGGTTTGCTTACTTCCTTTGCTGCCTCCTTTAATATAACTATAGATCCCATCCACCCCAGGTGCCTTTCTTGTGTTTATCTTCAACAATTTCTCCTCCACTTTACTCTCAGTCATTACAAGATTCTCTAACTTACTGCTATAGTTGAATACACCTCTGGCATTCCCCTCGCTGAATAACTCCTCATGTGTGAATGTCGATGCAAAATATTCATTTAGTTTGTTAGCTACCTGAGCAGGGTCATCAACAGTTGAGCCATCGATATCAAGTGGACCAATATGATTCATCTCCTAGAGTTTACATAAGTAAAGAACTCTTTGCTGTTTTTCTTCGCATCCCTTGCCAAGGATCTCTCGTAATCTACCTTCGCCTGCCTAACCTCCTTTGTAACTTAGTTACAGATCAACTTGTATGTATCTATCATAGGCTTCTGTGTCACGTGTTAATTTGTATGTATCCCATGCATTTTTCTTCTCTGCCATATGCTTCATTAGTTCATCTGACATCCATTCAGGCCTAAACCTTGAACAATATTTCTTAGTTGGTATGCAAAGCCTAGTAGCTTCCAAGAAAAGTTCTTTGAATGCTTCCCAATTTGAATTTGCTTTTGATAACATCAGTTGATCCCACTGTATAGAATTTAAATACTGTCTCAGTCCATCGTAGTCGCCTTTACGAAAGCAATACCCCTTCCCTTTACACCTAATGGTAGTTACCTCTTTGAGTAACTCCCACTTCAGAACACTGATCACTGCCACCTAGTGGTTCATTTAACTGCAGATTCTTAATGCATGAAGAATCACTACTGATAATCTAATCAAGAGTATTACTCCCTCTAGTTGCCTCCCGAACATGCTGATGTAGAAAACAATCATCCAATAAATCCACAAAAGCCTTGCTAGTGTGTGAGTGACCAGCCCCCAAATTCCAGTCAATATCTGGGAAATTAAAATCCCCCATTATAAGACTTTCTGATTTACTGGCCCACTATTTCTCTGTACAGTTTCTTATTATACTCATCAGAGTCATTAGGCTTATAGCACACTCCTACTCTCAATTTTGATCTCCCAATGCTTATGTCACACCAAACTGACTGGACATTGCACTGTCCAGCGATGTCGACTGGCTTCACTTCCTTGGATTTTATGTGTTTCTTAACTAATAGCATAGCCCCTCCTCCCTTCCTATCCTTTCTGTAGACATTGTACTCCCCAAATTCCAGTTCTGAATTCCTTATATGTGTGACACCATGTCTCTGAAATCCCAACAATATCTGCCTTTGATGTTTTGAGCAATACCTCAAATTCATCAAATTTATTTACTAAACTCCTAGCATTGGTGTACATGCAAGAATACATGCACCTGCTCTTCCTCTTAGCCACCCTAACACAACCCATGTGTTCACTTGTACCCCCATGATTCCCAGCAGTCTGAAATATCCTGCATCTTATTTTCCAGGCTGCTGCTCATTCCAATAGAAGGAGTGCAAGAATCACTTTCTCCTCTGCCAGTGGCTACTGTTAATCTATTAGTCCTTGTATCCCCCCAATCTAGCAGTTTTCCGACCCACCTAACACTGCCTCGATAGCATCAGCAAACATTCTTGCACCCTTTCTGTTTAAGTATATCCCATCCCTGTAGAAGCAGTCTCTCCTGTTAACAAGTACAGACAAGGCTGAAAAAAATTCTGCCCCTTGAGCCTTGCACAATCTTTCCAGGGCAGAATTGATCGACAGGGCTCTCATCATATACTCCCTCCTATTGTGTCTGGGCAGAATTGCAGACACAAATTCAACCCTAATTCACGGCTTTTTTTCATCAGTGACCTGTACTTGTTAAGTAATTCCACCGGTCTCCTACTCTTAATATCATTTGTGCCAACGTGTACAACTATATCACCTTTTGTGCCCTTAAAAGATGATATCCGCTCCACAACGTCATCAACCTTTGCCCCTGGCAGACATACCCTGGTCCTGTTCCACCTATCCTTTTTACCAAGCATGTTTCCCGTTTCCCTGACAATAGAGTCACCAACAACTACTAGTTCCTTTGGGACCAGCGCATTCTGCCTTGTGGGTTGCTGCTGTGTTGCACGATGACCAAGTGCAAGCTCTGGCATTGGTGTCAGCAGCTGAGCTTGATGGGCCCCTCACTTGTAATCCTTCGAGGGCATCCACCCTATCCTTCAAGCTCTCATATAGGCCCATAACAACGCTGAGCTGTCGCCTGATTTCCTTACACTCCTTGCATCGCGCACATACAAAGACATCTCCCATGGCAGTGTCATGTCCCATACTTGACTGCTCCGCAAACATCAAGCAAATAGTGCATCTTAAAAGGCTGTGATTCAGAGGGCAACTGCTCCCCCGAGCCACAACATTCCCATTAGCTTGAGCCTTTTGCTTTGTTGCTCTGGTTTGAGTCATGATTTCGATTTACTTTCAGTAAAATTTCAATTTCTGTACAAAATCAAATTCTAAACTTGTATCACAACACAGTTATAGCGCTATATTTATGTTTCAGTAACGAGTGTTATATACGAAATCTACGAGTGCTATCTACGAAATATTTGTTTCAGTAACGAGTGTTATCTACGAAATCCCTTTATATAACTTCCGTATAAAGTTATGTATTAATTATTTATTGTTACTAATTATTTATGTTACGTAATCTAAATGGTTATATGTATAGTTAAAAGTACAATTTAATTGCCAATGAAGTTCGACAAGATTAATAGATTTTACTGATTAATTTTCCCGTAACAATGGCGGCTATTATGAACGGTAAACACGTTGATTTGATACCCTTTCCGATACTAAGTAATACCTACAAAATCTCTATCTAGGTTACTTTAAACTTAAGTACCGTAAATAGGAATATAAAGCTACTCTAGAAAATAAGTTAATATGTATTAATAGGTTTAGGCCAAAATGGATGTCAGATGAACTAATGAGGCATATGGCAGAGAAGAAAAATGCATGGGATACTTACAAATTAACACATGACACAGAAGCCTATGATAGATACAAGTTGATATGCAACCAAGTTATAAAGGTTAGGCAGGTGAAGGCAGATTACGAGAAATCCTTGGCAAGGGATGCAAAGAAAAACAGCAAAGAGTTCTTTACTTATGTAAACTCTAGAAGGAAAGGGAAGAATCAGATTGGTCCACTTGATATTCATGGGTCAAATATTGATAACCCTGCTCAGGTAGCTAACAAACTAAATGAATATTTTGCATCGACATTCACACATGAGGAGTTATTCAGCGAGGGGAATGCCAGAGGTGTATTCAACTCTAGCAGTAAGCTACAGAATCTTGAAATAACTGGGAGTAAAGTAAAGGAGAAACTGTTGAAGATAAACACAAGAAAGGCACCCGGGGTGGATGGGATCTATTCAGTTATATTAAAGGAGGCAGCAAAGGAAGTAAGCAAACCCTTAGCCATAATTATGAGAGCTTCCTTGGACTCAGGGGAGGTACCCATGGACTGGAAATGTGCAAATGTGACCCAAATTCACAAAGGAGGATCAAAGACTGACACAAGTAATTATAGACCTGTGAGCTTAACTTCTGTTCCAGGAAAATTAATGGAGGCACTGGTTAAAGAAGCACTGCAGGATCATTTAGACAAGACTTCAGTTATAGCTCGGACACAGCATGGTTTTGTTAAGTGGAAGCCTTGCCTGACCAATTTGATTGGATATTATGAGGCAGTCACAAAAGAACTGGATGCAGGGAATAACTTTGATATTGTATACTTGGATCTTAGAAAGGCTTTTGATACTCTTGCACATGGAAGACTGCTACACAAATTGGAACAGTGTGACATTGGAGGCAAATTGCTGCTATGGATAAAGGGGTGGTTGAGGGGGAGAAGACAGGGAGTGGTAATCAATGGACACTGCTCATCGTGGACTAATATTATTAGTGGAGTCCCTCAGGGTTCAGTGTTGGGTCTATTGTTGTTTTCTGTATTTATAAATAATATTGATGATGGTATATCAAGCTTAATGTCCAAGTTTGCAGACGATACGAAGGTTGGCAGGGTTGTCAAGGACACTACTGACACTATGCTACTGCAACAGGATCTGGAAAGGTTGAGCAAATGGGCTAAATGGTGGAAAATGAAGTTTAACATTGGCAAATCTAAAGTACTACATATGGGAAACAGCAACCCCAGAGCAACGTATTAACTGTGTGGTACTACACTGACAGTGGTAGAGAATGAAAGGGACCCGGCAGTGGTTGTGCAGGCAGATATGAAGTTTTCTGTCAGTGCAGACGGGCTGCAGGAGTAGCTCATGGTGTATTGTCGGTGATATATAGGAATTTTTCTAGCAGGGATAAGGAGGTGATTATTCCCTTATATAAGGCAATGGTCAAGCCACACCTAGAGTACTGTATACAGGTCTGGAAGCCTCATTTCAAGAAGGATGTAGAGATGCTGGAACGAGTACAGAGAAGGGCAACAAGATTGGTGAATGGAACAAAGGGGTGCTCTTATGAAGAAAGGCTTAACTTTTGCAAATTACAGTGTCTGGAGACTAGGCACCAGCGAGGTGATCTGATAGAGGTGTATAAAGCCTTGAATGGTTTGAGCATGCTCAATGCTGATGGGATTTTTCCCCTTGCTCAGAATAATCACCTGAGAGGGCATAAATTCCAATTGAGGAAAGACATTTGTAGGATAGACGTGAGGAAATTTGCCTTTATCTAGCGGGTGGCTGGTTGGTGGAACAGACTTCCATCCCTTGTCGTGGAGGTTGATAGCCTAAATAAGTTTAAGGCTCAGCTGGACAGGTATTTCGAACGAACAGGGGGGTGAAGTGGAAGTGGTTATTTTTTATTTATTTTTATTTATTTTTTTAATTTTTTTTTTTTTTTTGGCTGATGCTGCATAAGCTTGCTTTCTTGCATCAAATGCCTCTACTAATGCTAATGAGAGAGTGGGAGTTCGAGAAGAAGAAGTAAAATGCCGATTAGGAACACGCAGAACTGGCGAACCCCTGGAATTGATAACATCCACAACTTCTGGTACAAGAAGCTCACCTGCACACACAAGCACCTAGCAGAGCAGTTCACTGGAATGATAAGGCACCCGGAAGCAATCCAGAAGTTTCTCGCTGAAGGAGTCACATATCTGAAGCCTAAAGATGAAGATACAAGAAACCCGGCGAAATACAGGCCATGCCCCCCATCGATGTAGAAGATCCTGAGCAGCTGCATAACTAAGAAGATATCAGAGAGTCAGAACATAATGGCCGAACAGCAGAAAGGATTCTGCAATAATTAAAGACAAACACCAGCCAAGGAATTAAAATTTGGGCCTGCGTCTTAAGGATGTGTCATTGCAGTAATAGTATACTGTTCAAGAAGGAGACCGCAGTCTCCGAAAGCTTCAGGTTTTATCCCTTTTAATCCAGTTTATTTTAGATAATTTTATTGCTTCGGTATTTTTAACTATATTTTTAACGTTTTTATCGTAGTTTATTTTATCGTAATTTATTGTAATATTTTAGTCTTCCGATAGTGTTTTCAATATATTTTATTTCTGTATATTTTATTTTTATAGTAAATTTTTAATTCCTTGGCTGGTGTTTGTCTTTAATTATTGCAGTATGGAATTTCCCAGCCCCGTAGGCCTGTTTGAAGATAAAGCAGAAAGGATGCATGCGGAGTAGCAAAGGATGCAAGGAGCAATTAACCATAGATGCCGCAGTTATGGAGCAAGGCTTTAAGAAGCACCGCAACCTATACACTGCCTACAGCGATTACCGCAAGTCCTTAGACTCCGTACCTCATAGCTGGCTAATAGAGAGCCTGAAGATCTAGAATGTGAATCTGATAGTAACAAACTCCCTAGGTGCAACAATGGCGAAATGGAATACCACGATTAAGGTCGAGAACATCACAAAAACCAGGCCAATCCCCATTAGAAGAGAAATCTTTCAGTGAGATGCTCTGAGCCCACTTTAGTTCTGTCTAGCCCTCAACCCGCTGTCCCCCATGCTCAATGGGGGACAGCGGGTTGATATAACATCAAAGATGGAAGAAAGAACCTCTATACCCTCACCCACCTGATATACATGGATGACATCAAGCTGTACGCGGCAACCAAGAAGCAACTCCAGGAACTACTCCGAATCACCAAAGAATTCAGCAAGGACAGCAGGATGGAATTTGGTATAAACAAATGCAAGACTCACACACTGCACCAGGGAAAATTATTTGGTCGAAACTACCAGCTGCTGACTGGTAAAGAGATCGAAGCTATGACAGAAGGAGAAACCTACAAATACCTAGGGATGATGCAGGCTCAGCAGTTAGAGCACAAGGAAATCAAGAAATGCTTGACCGAAAAATATCATCAGAGACTCAGAAGCCTGCTGAAAGCAAAATTGAAAGGAGGGAACACAGTTAAAGCCATAAACAAGTATGCAGCTCCAGTACCAACGTACACCTTCGGCATCATAGGTTGGACTAACACCGAGCTAGAAGATATCATACAAAATACAAGGAAAATGATGACCAAGATCTGCCAACACCACCCGAAGTCAGCAGTGGAGAGACTAACAATAGCTCGGAAAGAGGGAGGAAGGGGCCTGATATACCTGATAGAGCAACAGAAAACAGAGATAGTTAAACTGAAGGATTACTTCGCGAACAACACAGCACCACTCCATCAGGATGATAGATAAGTGGTATACCCCAATCAACCTAAGAGCCCAGACAGTACAAGAAACGAAGTTAGAAAGATGGGCAAAGAAGTCACTCCATGGCAGACACTACAATAACCTCCATCAAGATCACATCGATAACATTGCTTCCAATGCATGGCTCACAAGCGAGATGCTCTTACCTGAGACTGAAGGATTCATGCTGGCCATCCAAGACCAAGTAATCAACACCAGAAACTATAGAAAATACATCGGAACGGAGCCTGGAATGTCAGATGACATATGTCGATGACGCCACGAGGCCTCAGAAACGATTTGATACATCCCCGCGGCTGCAATGTGATCACCTAGACTGAGTACACTCATAGTCACGACCAGGTAGCCAGGATAATATATCAGAAGCTAGCGAGGAAGTACCAGTTGACCAAAGAAAATGTACCATACAACAAGTACGAACCCCCAGGAACCCAAACCCACAAGTTGTAATGGGACCGCGCCTTAATAACGGATAAGACCATCTCGCACAACAGACCGGACATAACCCTTGTGGACAAGATGGAAAAGGCTACCTAGCTGAATGACATAGCGATGCCCAACACTAACAATGTCTAGAAAACCCACAAGGAAAAAATTAGGAAGTACATGAACCTCAGACATTAGGTCAAGGGGATGTGGCATATGTGAGAAGTAATGACCATCCCCATCATCGTGTCAACCACCGGTATGGTGCCAAAGCAGCCTAGCAGCAATAGGTCGCCCAGAGAACACCTACAAGGAACTCCAGAAAGTCGCAATCCTGAACACCTGTAGGACAGTCAGAGATTTCTTCGACCAACAGTAACACCAGACAATACAACTACCTTTGTATTGTCTTGGTAGCAGTACCCGTCATGGAACGGAATCCCCCAATCAGGGAGAAATAATATAAGAGCAATAATAATAATAATAATAATAATAATAATAAAGAATATAGTTGTTCCTTAAATAATTGTTCTTAAGTGCAAGTGGTGAAGTATATATGTTTTCATGTACAGTAATTAAATTTTAAGCCTTCATATCTACACTTCTTATTGAAATGAAAAAATTATAATTACTCAGAGCGGTTAATACTAGAATATCGGTTAGTATACAAAACAGCTTTCGGCTGAGTAGACAGCCTTCCTCAGATGCTGAGACTTTCCCGGATCTGTAGAAGACTGCCCTTATCAAGCTGATTAGGAAACCAGACAAACCCCCTCAGGAACCGAGGTCTTTGTAGGTGGTAGATGAATTTCATCAACTGGTGAAATACCACCACTTTGCTTATTGGAGGCTTGAAGTGGTGAAACCCATGTTTAGTCTCTAGAGCAAAGTTTTCGGCACCCCCCCCCATACTTCTCCTTCAACCCATGCACGGTACTAAGTACTATAGGTTTTGATACCTTTCGTGTTTTGGTTTTCATAAAAAAAAAAAAAAAAAAAACATATTAAATGACAGTTAGAATGGATTACGAGTTGTCTAAGACAAACTTAGACAACTCGTAAATCGGTGATCCACAGCAGGATACAATTGGTCTTAGTGGTGTGTCTTCTTTGTGTACCTTCGGCAGGCCGTAAAACCGTGGGATCTGACACCTGGAGGCACGGAGGTGATTACGGTTTGACTGTGTTATCTTCCCCTGTTTGAGCCAACTATTGATGAGGATAGTTGTCTCGAGGCTTCTTTCTCCTCTAGTTGGCAAGACCACCTACACCGTGTCCAACAGTATTGAGTTCATAGAAAGGATCCGCACTATATCCATCTCACAAGATCAAGTCATGGCATCGTTCGATGTAATATCACTCTTTACCTCCATCCCAGTGGAACTTGCCATCTCTTGTGCAAAACAACTCTTGGACAATGATGAAACCTTAGCGACAGAACGAGACTGACACCTGATGACATTTCCACTGCCCTCAGACTGTGCTTAACAGGGGGTGCAATCATGTTTAGCTACTCAATTTACCAGCAGGTGCATGGCACAACCATGGGTTCCCCTGTCAGTTCGGTCATGGCAAACATCGTGATGGAGGAGTTAGAGGGACGTGCGTTTACACACGCACCAGATCACATCGCCTTTTGGTGTCGCTATGTAGACGATGTGTTCGTAGTTATCCCTAGAGACTCAGGTCAGCAAATCCTGACCCACCTCAACTCACTATCGCCCTTCATAAAATTCACGATTGAGCTGGAGTCGAAAAACGCCATACCATACCTAGATACCCTCGTCCAGCGCGAAGACACATGCTTGAAGACGACAGTTTATCGTAAACCTATGTGTGCTGGCAAATTTACCAACTTCCGGTCAGCACACGCACGGGATCACCTCCTCACCACTGCCCGAACCTTGCTAACTCGCGCCTGGACACACTCTAGCCCTGCAGGTGAAAGATGCACAGAGATCACCAGGGTCAAAGGCGACCTTGCGAGGTGTGGCTATCCCATCGACATCCTTGACAGGTGTGACCTACAGGCACGCGACAACGTAGCGACCAACAGTAACGTCAACAGTGGTGAGTCATCCACGAAGGCATTTATCCCATACTACCCCAACCTGTCACAACAGATCGGTAGAATCCTAAAATCACATGGGATAAAGTGCAGTGGTTGTCAAGTTAACCCCATCACAGAAGCAATAATTCTGTCCATAGACAAACGCTGGCCGCGTCACCACCATACGTCACAGCCACAAACTTTAACCTCCAACAATTAGCCACGCGCCTCACGCACCAACTTGGCAGTGCACATCTCCATTCTAACTGTCATTTTATATGTTTAACTGAAGAAGGCTGTCTACTCAGCCGAAAGCTCTTTTGTATACTAACCGTTCTCTATATGTATATTCTAGTATTAACCACTCTGAGGAATTATAATTTTTTCATTTCAATAATATGAATCCGGAGCCCATAGGCCTCTTTCACCATATCTACACTTCCGCTTGAAAAATTCACGCCTACACTCAGCATTATAAGGGTGATTACCAGAATTTTATGGCCCAACTAATAGTACACTGCGTGAATTTCCACACCTAATGTCGTTTTAAAAGGGATTATGGATTACTGTATCTATTGTTGTGGCATATTTGTATAATTGTAAAAAGTGAAAACCTAACAGTACAATAAATGAGAAAAGATATTTTGTATTTGGGGTAGAGAAAAATTTGATACTGAATGTTAAATGTAAAACATTTTATTAACGGCCAGGCGTTTGTGGCAAGTTGCCTTACTGGCCAGCGGCCCTGGATTATTCCAACAAATTCGGGATGGATTTAAGCGTCCCGAGTTTGGTGGCGTAATATAACCTGACCTTTTTTCACTAGTGGAAATGAAAGTATATGCTGAAAGTATAAAATTAAATAAAGAAAACTCTTCTTGTCGTAGGAGTTTTCTATATTCCCGCCGGCTGTACTCAGAACAGCATCCACTCTTAACTGAAAATCATGGTGATAGCAGCCAATTAGCGCGAGCAGTGGGTGGAGCTACAGCTGGACATCATTTGCTGTCGCAAAGATCCATGGGTAAGAGATTTGCACAGTAATAAGATGTATCTTACTCTTCTGTGATATGTTTATCTGTTGGTAAGGGTTTCTTATTAAAGTACAACCAAAAACATCTGTTTTCAGTTTTTATGATACAAGCAAATTAATGTTGGGCAGAGTCTCTGATCGTAACAGATCCCGATTAGTTTAATGTCAGGTTTATATGATGCTTAGTTCGGTAATATTAATTAATTTTTACAGTAACTTCAACTTAGTTTTGTAATTGAAACTAATTTGGTAGCTTTCTTGGTTGTTGTTATTATTTTATTATTATTAGCTATTTGGTGCAAGGAAGCCTGAGGCTTATGCTGCACCAGCCAAAAAAAAAAAAAAAAAAAAAATTCCCGAGTACCCTAAGAGAGAGAGAGAGAGAGAGAGAAGGGAATCACCAAGAAAAGGAAGAGAAGAATGATGATATCCAGGTTATGGTGATTATCTTGTAGTTTCAGTAAAGGGCAAAATTTTGTAGGACGATACAGTGCCCATTTTTCTCTCCCCTTTTTTAATTTTTCGTGTATCCACCTGTTTTCTTGGAAACTATCTATAAAATTTCCTTACATTGATTTTTGTTCAATTACTAGGCCTAGCTTTGGAAATGAGCCAGCTCAATGTAGACTTATCGGAATTAACGAACAGTTTCCAGTTGTGCTTTCATGGTGTCATCAATGATGCTGGACAAATTAATAGCATTTCAGGTTTAAATCAGTTTTTTGCATTTTTGACTCAAAAATCCTTTAACCCTAAGTGAGGTCCCTGGCGTCCACCGGGTGCGCTCATGCGTTAAAACTGCCCTGAGAGTGGGAAAAGAAGACTCTAAAATACAGGTTTAAGTTTTTTTATGAATAAAAAGCTGGGCGCTAGAAAATTCATAATCTTAAGGTAGTATTAACTGAAGAAAATATTATGGCATAAAAATAATTTAGGCATATATTACTAATGGATTAAACAATAGTAATTAATGACAGTTTCTAAAAAGGCTTTATTACTCACTTAAAACCATAATTAAAATGTTATTGGGTGTCTAAGAGAATGTAACTGTTTTACAATGGTTGGGTGTGGAACATGAGGATTTTTAATGTTTCTTGCACTATTTCGTGATACCATACTGTAATTTACTGGCTTGCAACTGTTTCATATGAAAGTTTTTTTTCATTAGGTGTTTTTTTTTTTTTATAAACTACATTTTCAGATTTTTAATGGTGTTGAGATCTGATGAATTACTGAGCCAATAGAATGTTTTAGTGTTTATTGAATACAAAAAAACACTGCTCAGTGATGCAGGACAAAAGTCATCTCCATTGTTGAATAGTCATCTCCATTAATTCTTCATTGTTGAATAGTTCTCTAGTTGGTATTATCTGAGAACAAAGAATGTTTAATAATATAGTATTTACAGTGTTATTAAAGAGCTTCAACTTCCAACAACATCTGGCTAAAAACATTCCCATATAATCATAATGGGGAGAAAACTATGGCTATGATCATATATAATGCATATCACGAGATACTGTAACTGCCAAAAACTTTACAGCAATTGACACCACTCAGATTAATTTTTGTTCCATTATTAAACTTTCTGCCTCTCTTTTTGAGGTCATTGCTGATGCTGTAGCCCATGTGACAGTGAGCACTAGCTTCTTAATTGCACAAAATGATTTCAGATCCATTTCCTTCAACCTCCATATGGTTCTACAAGTTTTGTATTTTGGTCATTTCTTTACACTCTTTGGCAAAGAAAAAAGAAGCAGTTCTGTTTTTACTACAGATAAGTGAAGAAAATGCATGTTAACTTCAAGGACACATGATGGTTGATGTAAATAAAGTGATAGTTGCTACCAAATTGTTGCTTTTTGTACATCAGCAATTTCAGTGTTTGCTTTTCCTCATTCCTTCAGTTCCCCATTTTAGTAGCTGCCTTCCCAAGAGCAATACTAGGTTTTTCTCTAATCTTCACTACTTTCAGAGAGCTAAGACACTTGCAATAATAACAAAATTGCAGAATGGCTCTTGGAAACAGAAGTGTATTCCATGATGGCTTAGAACACAATGCATTTCAGTGCATTTGGTTCAGTTCACATTGAACTACCACATGTTCAGAGGATTAAGTTGCTTAATGTGATTAATGCCCAATTACCCTACCTGCCCTTTATGTATGGCCTAAGGGCTTAATAGAAATTCCAAGTAATTAACAACAGTGCTACTATTTTCTCTATTGGTAATATTTCCTGGATTTTTTTTTTTCCTTTGCCCAAAACCAATATTTTCTTAAGTATCATTGTAAGAATATGAATTTCATAGTGCCTGCAGCTTTTTTTTCATAAAAGAAATTTAACTGTTTTTCAGTCACAAAAAAACTAGGTTAAAACAAGAAATTTGCTATTAACCTGTGCAACATGCCATTTAAATATTATAAAAAATCATATTTCTGTAGCTAGCTGAAATCCCGAGTCTTATCTTATACTGGAAAGAATTCAGCTGTTATGAAAACTTGTGGTTAGTAAATAAATCAGTCATACAAATACTATGGTTGCAGTTGGAGGTGTTGCCAAGAATTTTCATGTGGGATGGATGGTTTTATAATAACAAAAATAACTTAAAGAAATTTCTTTAAAGTTCATATTCTTTCTATGTGTAGTATGTACACCCTTAATGCATACCTCCAACCATTCCCAACATGCTCCATTCAATGCCTCCTGTGGTCTTCCGTCAAAAGGATATCAGAAGGATTTTGATGAATCTTGATGCTAAGAAAGCTCCAGGTCCTGATGGTATTTCTCCACTTGTTCTCAAAACCTGTGCTCCTGAACTTACTCCTTTTCTTTGCCGCCTTTTTTCACTTTCTTATTCCAGAAGTGTTTTTCCTTCTGCTTGGAAATTTGCTCATATCCAGCCAGTTCCTAAAAAGGGTGACAAATTCCTCCCATCCAATTATCGTCCCATTGCAATTACTTCTGCTCTTTCTAAAGTAATGGAGAAATCAATTAACCGCCAACTCTTAAACTACCTAGAAACCTTCCGTCTGATCAACGATCACCAGTATGGATTCTGTCAGTGTCGATCCACTGGTGATATTCTGGCTTATGTTACCCATTTATGGACTAATTCAATGGAAAGGTTTGGTGAAACACAGGTAGTTGCTCTTGACATCTCAAAGGCTTTTGATTGTGTTTGGCATAAAGGTCTTCTAAACAAGCTTCCATCTTATGGTTTGCCAATGTTTTTAGTAATTGGTTATCCAGTTTTCTCTCTGATCGCTCACTGAGGGTGATGGTAGATGGCTCTCTGTCTTCTAACTTCTCCACTAATGCTGGTGTCCCCCAAGGTTCAGTTCTTTCCCCCACTCTTTTCCTCTTGTATATTAACGACCTTCTTCCATTGACTGGAAATCCTATCCATAGTTTTGCCGATGATAGCACATTGCATTCCACTTTTCATTTTGAGAAACCTTGTCCTGCTCAATCAGCTTCAACTTCTCAAAAATCTGCTACCAATTCCTTAAATGCCGATCTTCAGGTAATTCTCCAGTGGGGCAAAGACAACTTAGTTGATTTCAACCCTTCTAAAACTCAGTCTTGTCTTATATCTCGCAAAAAGGATTCTTCTGCTCCTATGCTTATCTTTAGTGACACTCCGATTTCTAGGCAAAATGATATATCTCTTTTGGGGATTACCCTGACTTCTAATCTCTCTTGGCACAAGCACATTACAAACATTGCTCCTCTGTATCTAAAAAACTTGGTTTTCTCTTTCGCTCTCAGCGTTACTTTTCTTCCAAACAGCTGCTCACTCTGTATAAATCGCAAATCTGCCCTGCCATGGAATATCTGGAGTGGTGCCCCCGAAACCTCTCAAGCTTCTTGATTCCATTCAGAAGAGGGCAGTTAGGTTAATTAATGATTCATCTCTAACAGAGTCTCTCCACTCGCTTTCTCATAGACGTACTGTTTCTGCTGCATGCCTCTTCTACAGATACTTCCATGAGCCCTGTTCTTCTGAATGGGCTTCTATAATTCCCGCTCTCTCTTTCAAAACAGTCCGAACACGTGCCGCCACCAGCCAACATCCATTTACTGTCCAACTTCAAACCCACAGAACCAACTTTTCATCTTCCTCATTTATTCATTCAACTGCCATTTTCTGGAACAACCTTTCTTCATATGTATTTCCTGAAAATTACAATCTTCAAAAGTTCAAGTCCAATGTCAACAAATATCTTCTTTCGTCTTCTCAACCTCCAACCCAAACACAGTACTAAGTACTATAGGTTCTAATACCTCTCAGTTTGGGGTTCACATAAAAAAAAAAAAAAAAATACAACAAACAGAGGCAGTGAAGCACACCAGTCAAGAAACAGTGTTATAATTGGAAAAGAAAAGAGTATCCTTCAACAAATCATGTCATTGCCTCCATTTAAAAGGTTTTGCTTGAGACTACTAATTTTACAAGGACAGAGGAGTCAACATTAGCAATTTTTATTTGTTTGAAAGATAAATATTACGATGCCACACCAAGCACATTCAGAATCTTATAACCGGACATTGATATAAGATTTAAAAAAAATTCACTCTGGATGAAGGTTTAATGAAGGTTAAGAATATGTAATTGTTTACTCCTTATGCCATTTTAAATTGTTGAGTAATATCCTGTACGGTATTATCCAAGAGGTTCCTTTGGTATAAAATTTAAGTTCACTTTATGCCTAAGAATGAACCCCCCACACCCAAGAAAAAACCTGAATGAACCCATCTCCATCAGTTTTTGGAAAATATTTTAACAGTGACTTACTTAGGCATGATGTAGCTGAGTGGGAGTACACTAGAACATGCTCTTTGAGTGGACCGTAGTTTAAAAACACAACTGTTAAATATGATTAATGATTGTATATTGATGATTTATTGTAAACTCTGACTTGGTGGTTGTGCTGTAGTATAAATAAGGAAAATTTTGTCTGTTTGTTATGTTTTAGTTAGTTAATGTAAATTGTTGCAAGGATGCTTATACAGCAGAGGTCCGAAAAAAACCTCTTTACATGTTTCATTTGTCCATTCATTTTAATAATTTATCCAATCCTTTATATTTAATAAAACTACTGTCCACAGCATTAAGAGGAAAATTATTATAACATTCAGTTACTCTGGCTGAAGGCAAATTTCTGTATATCTGTTTTGTAACTATCCTTTTCAATTTAAGTTCCCCTGTGTGTGTTATCTGAGAAAGAATGAAGATGCTGTTAACATTTAGTATGCTCAACTCTTTTAAAGACTTAAGCAATGAATACTTAGGCCACTGTGTAGAAACCTAGTTTCCAGATGCTGCCGTTTATAGAACCCCAGTCTTCCTTAAGAATACCCTTTTTTTGCTCCAAACTAATCTTCTCTGTATACACTTTTCCAAAATTGTATGCAGTATTCAAGATGTGGCTTTATAGAATGGAATATTCACTTATTTGTACCTGCTGTCAAAGTTTCTGTATGCCGCCCAGACAAAAAGGTTGGACAACACTAATAAAAGAAAATAAAACATTAAATATTTATCAAAAAAAAAAAAAAAAAAAAGTGTGTGTATGTATGTATATATATATATTGCGATGTGTTTAGCTTGGTATGTCAGTCACAGTATGGGCATGCTGTGTGTGACATACCTAGGTCCCACAATCAGTCCTGTGATGTGGGGAAAGGGTTATGGTGGCTTTTGGGGTTGGTCTACCTTCAAAAGCACTATAATAGGAGTTTACTATTCACACCTTCACAGATTTCATCTTTTTTTTTATTATATAATCATCTGTAATTAGTCATATAGTAGAATGTGTAATTTTCCATTCAAAAAACACAAACTTTGGAAAATGGAATTTGTTAAATAAACTTCTGCCGATTCCATTCGGTAAATTTACTTGTGAAGGCATTTTTTTTTTTTTTTGAAGGTAAGGCAAGGAGAGGTAATTTAAATACTTAAAACTTTTAATTTTATTTCAGAACAATTAAAGTTCTAGAATTTCCTTCAACTACACATTCTCAGAAAAAATGGTTTATGGGCACTGCATATGACTGTACTGAGGACCCTGCAATGGACAGTCCCTTGTTGCGTATATAACAATGACAGGTAAACATGAGCTGTTCTACCAGCCTGTTTGCATTGTTCAGAGAACATCACGTTGGACTATGCAGCTATCCCTAGGTTTCCCCTTTTAAATACCTTGATTCTTTTGTTTCTACTCAAATGATATGTTATTCTGGAATTATTACGTAATTTTTATTTAATGTTCTTTGCATTTATTAGTATTAAAGCTCATTTGTCATTTTGCTTAGTTTATCTAGATTAATATTAATAACCATCATGCTCACCTTTGTAACAACAGTAATCACAGACATCATACTTGATATACCTATATCAGCATCATTAATAAAAATTAAAAACAGTGAGAGACCATCATGAACCCCATGTTACCTGACTCATAAAATTTAATCCATAAGCAGCATTGGCCATTTAGTATTAGTAGTTGCAAATAATGTAAGGAAGCTAGCCTATACATCATTAGCCAGAAAAAAAAAAAGAAAAGTTATATATATATATACACACACACGCACCCACACACAGTAGACTCTTGATTTTCCAGGATAGATGGTAAAAAACGAATCCTGGATAATCGATTTCCCGGTTAATCCAAAAATACAAAAGTCCCCGACATACGTAAGAGATACGTTCCAGGACTTCTTACTTTGTTGAATTTTACGTAACTCGAGAATGACTAATAACATATTGCTACTATATTATTATTGACAAATCTGATTCTGCGCGATACTTGTTAATGTTTGGCCATTTTAATACATCCTTATTTTAATGATTCCTTAGAGATTTTACAGATGCATTGTTTTCAAACTTTTGAATAATTTCAAGTTTCAGTTTAACTGAAAATGCAGCTCTTTTGCGTTTACCCATCATTTTCGCGATTTCTATACAAAAAAAAAAAAAAAAAAAAATTGCTATAAAAAAAATTCCGACATCCCTGACATAAATAAAACAAAATTTGACCTTTTGCGCTGCAACGGAACAACGGAACACCTGAATAATAAAAATATTATTATTATTAGTTGTATGGTACAAGGAAGTCTGAGGCTTATGCTGCACTACCCAAAAAAAAATTCTTGAGTTACCCTGAGAGAGAGAGAGAGAGAGAGAGAGAGAGAGAGAGAGAGAGAGAGTCAAAAGTAGAAAGGAATCACCAAGAAAGAGAAGAATGATGATATCCAGCTCAGGACCCTGGGTGTGCCAAGCCCATACTCACCAGATGTGAGCCCCTCCGGCAGACGTTCTGTATTTATAGAGGCCCAGCTTTTCAAGTATGAACATCTTTGCTGTAACAAATTAAGTGTGCAAGTTTGACTGTATCTTGTAATGCTGAATAGTACCACTAAAGCAATTGAAGAATTATATTGAAAATTTTGTGGAACAGTATCAGAAGCTTTATTGAAATACAAATGTACTGTGTCAGAGTTATTTTTTGTGATGATCACATAACAGCTTATGTATAACTTCTAGGTGTCTGCATTAATATTCCAAACTACTACATTAATAGTACAGTCAGTCCTCATATAACATGTGTTTACACTACACGAATTCGATCATACATGATTTATAAATAGGGGAACGATATCTTATATAACACGAACCGAATTCGTTTATGCACGATTTACCTTTGTGTTTACAAGAATCTAACGCAGAATCACCCCAACCGAATGCAACACGATAGGAATGAAGAGAAGATTTTGAAAATATATTTGTTTTTTATATCAGTGAAGGAGAAACACATTTCACCATAATAACGTAAAAACCAACACAATTCCAGCTATCGGTATAATCGCAAATGCAATTAGATCGAGTTTACTACCAGTTTATAACAGATTCCACTAGCAGAAACGCAACTGGAAATTGTTTTTGTTTTATGGTAGTAACCCCTAGAAATGTGCTCTAGTAAAATGTGAGGTGGTAATAGTGTATCTCTGCCTTTACGGTGTTGTTTATTCAGTTGCTACAGCTTTGTTTATGTGTATCAAGCGTGCCTCCTCATTTATTAATTATGCTTTATTCCCCAAATACTTAAAAGGTGTGAAAAGGAAGCGTCCTGGTGAAGACACTGCAGATTCAGAGAGAAAAAGAAAAGCAATTAATAAACAGAGGCGGAGTGGGTCAAAAATTCTTACCCGTGAAAATTTGTAGTGGCCTCATACTAGCGTTTATGGCCAAAATCACACCGACCTCTGGCCCACCGGGGTTTCCCCGGTAACGCTTATGGCCAGTCCACCTCTGTCGAAAGAGAAAAAATATGAAATGCTTTGAGCAAAATGAAAGACCATGTGATACTGCACGTGATACAGACTTAAATGAGGCAACACCGAGAATTACAAAGAATGCAGAGAAAATAAAAACAACTTTCATAGCAGGAACAACTCAAAGTGTAATTAAAATCCATTAGATTAAGACACAAAGAATTGGAAGAGATGGAACGGCTGTCATATGTTTGGATAGAAAATCAAACAAAAAACAAGTTTGCTTACGATAGAAGCAAAAGCATTAGCAATAATTTATTACGTAATAAAATGCATGAGTATTTTATTATGACTATTTATTGTGTTTGGTAATGTTTTGGTTACAAATGTGTGTTCAATCTTGGGTGGTCGGCACATAACCCTACTTTTCCCATCGGGCCTCTTGTTTATATTTCTTCAAACAGGCTTATGGGGCTGGGAAATTCCATACTGCAATAATTAAAGACAAACACCAGCCAAGGAATAAAAAATTTTTACTATAAAAATAATAAAATAATGTGATACACTATCGGAAGACTAAAATATTACAATAAATTACGATAAAAACTATGATAAAACATTAAAAATATACCGAAGCAATAAAATTATCTAAAAATAAACTGGATTAATAGCGATAAAACCTGAAGCTTTCGGAGACCGCTGTCTCCTTCTTCAACAGTATACTATTACTGCAATGACACATCCTTAAGTAGCAGACCCATGGCACTAATGCACGTGGTCCATCATGCCGACCATGTGTCTGATGGACCACGTGCATGAGTGCCATGGGTCTGCTACTTAAGGGTGTGTCATTGCAGTAATAGTATACTGTTGAAGAAGGAGACAGCGGTCTCCGAAAGCTTCAGGTTTTATCGCTATTAATCCAGTTTATTTTAGATAATTTTATTGCTTCGGTATATTTTTAACGTTTTATTGTAGCTTTTATCGTAATTTATTGTAATATTTTAGTCTTCCGATAGTGTATCACATTATTTTATTATTTTTATAGTAAAAATTTTTTTTTATTCCTTGGCTGGTGCTTGTCTTTAATTATTGCACTGTTGTTTATATTGCACGATTTTGCATTACACGAGGGTTTCTAGGAACACAACTATTGTGCTATACGAGGACTGACTGTACTGTATTAATACTCCAAACTACTATATTAATAATACTACATTAATACTAAAATACTACTATATTAATAGTACAAACTAGTTCTGATTATCATATGTATTAATGCAATGTACATTAATCATTCAATGGAATTCAGTCACTAATGTATTAGTGACTTGATATTGGGTGCTTATCACATCAATGGTCCTTGAAGTTGTCACAGACATTCTGTCAGATATGCCAGACAAGCTGTACTTGCTACCTGGAAATCTAAAATGCTGATGGAACCGATATTCTGGTGCACTCAAGTCGAGTGGACCCAATTTCGGCGAAGTCTGGACGGTCTGTGACAGCCAAATCCTCTGCTTGCACCTTTACAATGGTGCGACTGTTAGTAATCCCGGGTATAACCTCCATGCACAAATACATGGTGGGTGACCACCCAGGTGTGAACCAATGTAAGCAGGGGTCGAGGTGTGATGCCCACACCACATGGAGGAATGCCACCCCTCTGTTACCAGGCAGTACTAGGTGGTAGATGACTCATCAACCAGTGCAATACCACCACTTTGCTTATTGGAGGCTTGAAGTGGTGGAACCCATGTTTAGGCTCTAGGGCTAAGTTCCGGTCAACCCTTCCCTATCTCTTCCATCATGCAGTATGATTGACTTTTGAGGTTATGATGAACATCGTTGTGAGATCCAATATTCCTTACATTTCAAGGGTACAGCTCTAAAACGGTGTTCGTAGGCCGGCTGCTAGTTAGTACACCAGACCGAACCTATTGGTAACTCTCTAGGAGGCTTCCGGATCAGCTAGTTGATAATCTTGCTACCTCTACTCTGCCCAGATAGTGCATTGTCGAGGCCACGTTATGTCAAGGATCTGGGTATATTCTTACCATGTGTACGCCACATCCAAAAATTTCATTACTTCATACAGCATGTCCCACCCACTTTTTCTTACTATTAAATGCACCATAAATTGTCAAACTAATAGAGCAAGCTTATCTGCGAAAAGATCTAAACCTCCAAAACACTTCCTAATTCATTTCACAAATATACGTGGTCTCAATTCTAATCTGAACGATGTCCATTTCCACTTGCAGTCTGCCAAACCCCATGTACTTTTTCTGACAGAATCCCAGTTATCGGTTGAGTCAACTACTGCTCATCTCGGATGCCGAAATTATTCGCTGTATGATTCCTTTTGCCTCAAAGGTGGTACTTGTGCATATGTCTTTTCTGATATTCCCTGTCAGAGATTTGGCAATTTGGAATCTCCTCTCTTTGATCTTCTCTGGCTTAAAATCTCTCTACCTCATTGTGTCAAATTCATCTGTTGTCTCTACTGTTCTCCCAAGTCTACTAATCACTTGGATCTCTTTGACTTCCTCTCTTTGCAACTTGATTTTCTCCAGTCAACTTTCCTAACAGTGAGGTAATTTTTCTTGGTGATTTTAGTCACACCGACCCAGCTGGTCAAGATGCTGAGGCTTTTGCAATTACTAATAACCTTGCCGACCGGGCTAGCCGGATGGGTAAAGCACCTGCCTGGCAACCCACAGGTCGCGGGTTCGAATCCCGCCTCGGGCTTGGTTCAAAGTACTGCAAAAAACCTTGGGAGGTGCACTATGGCCACAGAAGCCGATGCGCCAATAACTACCAAAAAAAAAAAAAAAAAACTAATAACCTTGCACAGATTGTTCATTTACCTACAAGGATACTGGACCATCCTAATCATACAGCCAACACGCTTGTTGGCTTTTTCTCACAAACAACCCTTCTAAGTACATGGTCGAAGTGAGAGGTTCTTTAGGCAGTTCTGGTCACAACTTGGTGATTGTCTCTTCTCCAATGGAGCCTTTATCTCATGGCTATTCCCAACCTCGTGTTGTTTGGCATTACAAGAATGCAAAATGGGATGACCTGCAAGATTTCTTTTCCTTGGTTGGATTACTGTTTCAACCAAGGAAAAGAAATCTTGCAGGTCATCCCATTTTTTCATCCCAACTTTTCATCTTCCTCGTTTATTCATTCAACTGCCGTTTTCTGGAACAACCTTCCTTCATACGTATTTCCTGAAAATTACAGTCTACTGAAGTTAGTCCAATGTCAACAAATATCTTCTTTCGTCTTCTCAATCTCCAACCCAAGCACGGTACTAAGTACTATAGGTTCTAATACCTCTCGTGTTTGGGGTTTACATAAAAAAAAAAAAAAATAGTAATAGAGGTATGTGATACAAGAAAGCAAGTGTATGAACTTATGTAGCATTAGCTAAAAAAAAAAAAAAAAAATTTCACTCAACTATTCCCTCTAAAAGTTTGTCCAGGTCCTCCTTGAATTTATTTAAGTTATCAACTTCCACAATGACAGATGGAAGTTTGTTCCAGCAACTAACCACCTGCTGGCTAAAGGCAAATTTCTGCACATCTATTCTACAACTGTCTTTCCTCAGTTTGAGTTTATACCACCTCAGGTTCATAATCTGAGCAAGCAGAAGAATCCCATCAGAATTCAGCGTGCTCAACCCATTCAAAGCCTTATACACCTCAATCAGATCACTTCGCAGGTGCCTAGTCTTCAGCCGCTGCAATTTGCAAAACTTAAGTCTTTCTTGGTAAGAGGACAACTTTGTTCCCCTCCCCAATCTCGTTGCCCTTCTCTGTACGAGGCCACCATACCTGTTTGTGGTACTCAACGCTTGGCCTGACCATTGTCTTATACAAAGAGATAATCACCTCCTTTTCCCTCCTAGCAAAATTCCTGTATATCATTGACAATACTCCATCACCTGCTCTTGCCACTTGTCTGCATTGCCGAGAAAACTTCGCGTCTGAAAGCACAATCACTCCCAGGTCTTTTTCATTTTCTACCACCCTAAGTGGCCGACCGGGCTAGCCGGGTGGTAAAGTGCTTGCCTGGCAACCCAAAGGTTGCGGGTTCGATTCCCGCCTCGGGCTTGGATCAGAGTACTGCAAAAACCTTGGGAGATGCATTATGGCCACAGAAGCCTGTGCGCCAACAACTACCAAAAAAAAAAAAAAAAACCACCCTAAGTGTAGTACCACATAGTTGGTACATTCCTTTGGGGTTAAAACTGCAATCATTATCAACCCATTGCAGGGTGGAAGCCTCCTCAACAATACATGTTGAGGGAAATTATTATTATTAGCCATATGGTGTAAGGAAGCCTGAGGCTTTTGCTGCACCAGCCAGGAAAAAAAAAAAAAATAAAATAACCATTCCTGAGAGAGAGAGAGAGAGAGAGAGAGAGAGAGAGAAAGAGAGAGAAAACAGAAGTTTGAAGGGAATTACCAAGAAAGGTAAGAATGATGATATCCAGCACAGGACCCTGGGTGTGCCAAGCCTATACTCACCAGATATGAGCCCCTGGAAATAATGGACCATTATCTGCCAAGCTGGTCCAGTGTGGGTTGTCAGATCGACCATATTTAGCAGTCAGGGGCTTGAACCCCCGGTCTACTCAAAGAGTGTGTGCTATTGCAGTCCTGCTTCTGACCACTCGGCTATGGACGCCTCTGTCCTCTGGGGTTACTTACCCATATGCAGTACAGCCACTCCCTGGCTTACGTAATTCTCGACTTTACATAAGTTTTTGCCGGCCAGTTCAAACTTAAAAAAAATTGTGAAAACGTATTTTGCATCCCGTAGGAATAAATGGAGGTATCGTGAGAATATCGTTTCAACTTCCAAGACCTCGGAAGTTGAAATTTTCGCTATATAACAGCTATTTATTTCTCCAAAAGGTCATATTTATAATGGAAGTTGCACTACACTTTCATTGTTATCATATTCCTGTTATAAGAATCAATTTTGAATGCCTTTGTGATATTTTTCTAAAACACATTTCTGGAGGTCACTACCATAAAACAATTTGCATTTTCTGGTTTATTGGGCTTTTCTGTTAGCACAATCTATTATAAATGGGTAGTAAACTTGATCTTATTGCATTTGCGATAATACCGATAACTGGAATTCTATGGGTTTTTACGTTATGGTATTATGGTGAAATGAGTTTCCTTTCACTGAAATCTTAATCGTATAAAAAACATAAATAAATTTTCAGAATCTTCCCTTCATTCCTATTTACTTATTACAATGGTGAAGGGAAAGAGACCAATGGAAAGTGGCAGTGCTAGGAAACAAAACAAAATTGATTTAGAAATGAAGATGATTAATTAAGAAGTACGAAGCTGGACAAAGTTTGTCATCTCCTGCACAGAATTAGGTCTCGCTGCTTCAACAGTGAATATTATTTTAAGGGACAATGCCCAACTTCCGCAGTGGCGTGCTTATCAGCTGGAGAGTTAATTCTGGCAACGATGCTTGAAAGGTAAAACTTAAATTCTATTTACATGTTTGCCAAACATTTCTTTTTTGCTTCAATCAAATTTTTGAGTGCTGCATAAGCATTTAGGTAAATTCCGACTTACATAAGAGTTCTACGGAATGCAACCCTTACGTAAGTTGGGGAGTGGCTGTATTTTGTATTTGTTAATGCTAAAGTTCAGTTGCCAGTTCTCAGCCCATCTGCCCAAATTTTCTAGATCCTGTTGCAGTAGCACACTGTCATTAACAACCCTGCCAACCTTTGTATCATCTGCAATCTTTGACGCTAAGCCTGATATGCCTTCATCAGTATAATTGATAAATATACAAAACAACAGTGGGCCCAACACCGAGCCCTGTGAGACTCCACTAATAACATTAGTCCAGAAAGAGCAGCATTCATTGATTACCACTGTCTTCTCCCACTCAACCAATCTTTTATCCATTGTAGCAACTTACACTTAATACCATACTGCTCCAAGTTGTACAGCAGTCTTCCATGTGGAAGTATCAGAAGCTTTCCTGAAATCAAGTATATGATATCAAAATTATCTTTTGCATCTAGTTCCTTTGTAACATCGTAGTATCCAATCAAATTTGTCAGTCAAGACTTTTCTTTAACAAACCCATGCTGTATCTGAATTATTGCTGCAGTCTTGTCTAGATCCTGCATTGCATCTTTAACCAGTAACTCCATTATTTTCAGTGTTGTTGTATTAATGGTTTATTGGCACAAGGGCCTCCTAGGCAAAATTGTCTGTTCATGTATTATTTGTGACTAGTTTCTAATGTAATGATGGTAATCCAGGAAACATCTCTGAGGAAGATATTACATACTCGTGTAATGTAAATAGCTCCCTAATTCCCCATTAAAGTTTACAACAAAATAAGTGTCATTATGAAACAAACACCTTTCTGATCTAGCTTTTCAGGGGTGCATCAAAAGTTTCGGTAAATAAAAACTAATTTTAAATAAACTGCTTTAGCATGCCTATACCCTCTGAGTAACGTTGATTACAAATTAATTTATACTTAACTGTAGAATTTTTGCCCTCTGACAATTTATAACCATTCCATTTATTTTCCTTCTCTGCTATGGATATTCATTTGGCATCCATTTTATTATCAGTTTGGACAAATGATGCAAGGAACTGGACTTTTTTTGCATCAGTCTTAAATAAATAAATATATATATAATAACATTAAACAGAATATTTATTATTTCCATTCCTGTATGGTAAACATCCAGTTCTGCCTTGAATTTAGCCAGGTTCACTGCCTCTGCTTCGGAGGTAGCTTATTCCAGTATTCGTCAAACTGCCTTTAGGTGAACTGCCATGTTCTTTTGGTCTAAACCTTGAACACCATCTTTTGTGGTTGATATAAAAAGCTAAGAACGTTTCCTATTTGGCATTTGTTAACATTTGTTGCATTTGTTAACAAAATGAGTTTTCCATGCTACTGAAAAGAATTTAAAAAGTGTCCAAGGCTGTTGTAGTCATCTTTGCTAAAACCTCTTTACCCTCAACGGTTGTTATTTATTTATTTTTTTTGATAAATCCCATATCAGTGCACTATGATCACTGCTGCTTAGTAGTTTTTACACAAAGAATTTTAATACATGATGCATTGCTGCTGCCCGTAGGTGAACTAAACCTTGTTACCTAAGTGTTGCAGTAAGAAAATATTTTTCATCTGATAAGACCAAGGAAGAATATTGCTTTCTCTTGTTTCTCTAATGTGTTGGTATAGAAAGCAGCCATCTAGCAAATCCAGAACATTTCGAGATTTGCTAAATGATTGCTTTCAATTAGTTATAAATGCATTGCCTTCCTACTTATTATTTCACTTTTTTGTTTATTTATATATATTTATAGATAATGTCATCATCTACTGTAGAAACAACGTTGCTTGCTGATTCTGATACCACCAGAAAAGCTGACATCAATAAAGATGAACAGCCATATCCATCTTTGTGTCCTGATCCAGTGTTACAGCAGTTATCACGTGTTAATGGCATGATAAATCAAATGAGGAAGGAAGAACTACAGTCAAAACTTAAACAGTTTAAGCTAGATGCAAGGTACTAATACAAAAAAATTAATAATAATAATAAAGCTCCATAATCATTCATACTTTTCTCATTGCCAAAAATGACTGCCTAATTAAGCGACCATCAAAGATAATCTTTTGGTCACTTGGCCAAGAGATCTAGGCATATGTTACTCCATAAGATTGCATGTGTGTGTGTTCCTCCTGCCAGTGAGAATATACCTCCCTTCATATTGCTGATTCCTCATGTATAAACAGCATAGATATATAAAACATTTTATGAACTAAGGGAAAATGATAGATATACCACTGTGGATGGTATATGTTTAATTCTGCTGCATGCATGCCAAAATTAAGTTGCATGAACAGGTACACTTTCATTGATTGAGACACTCAATATTTTTCTTAAAAAAAAAAAAAAAAGAAAAAAAATTAGTTTAAAATTATCTAATCTTGTTCTTTGTTTTGAATATCTTTAATAACTTTAATATCTACTTCAGGGTATGAACTTTTTGCTAACACCCTTGTATATTATTTCCCTATCTCACTTCCAACATACAGTGGAAGAGATCAAAGATAAAATCAGTGGAAAAATAATATTCAGTCAGGCATACTCCTTATAGGAAACAGATTTGTTTTGTAGTTATACTTTTTCAAATTATTAAGTTAATAGGCTTTAAGTGGCACAGTTATTCTGTAGTCCAAAACACATCACTTCAGCATTGTAATTCAAATTATCCAGAAACTGGAGCATTGCCAGAATTAACAATGTCTTGATGCTAGATTTTTTCCACAGATGATATTTTTCTCATACAAAGCACAAAATAATCGTGGAACCACCCTTGAACACTGCCTGCAACCCAATTCTTTGGCTAATACTTCCATATCACTGATTGGGGAATCCTTGAGGCCCTGGAATTTTTGAGAATGGCAGTGTAGCATTAAACAGTGAAGTTAGTGTGTCCTTAGCTGCTTTGAAACCAGACATGATTTTGTTTTTTCTGGTTGTGTAAGTCTTTGAAAGCATTCTTCCCCCACCTCAAATACAACAGTTTTATCCATATGGTGTACTTGTTTGGCACAACATCTGTCCCCTTAATGATTTAGCCCAGTTATTCTAGGAATTAATTATTTACAAGCTGGCACCTCATCAGCACTGGCAGCTTTGCTTGTTACTTTAATATTGTGCAGATTTGCTGTCAGTTAAAAGTTGTATGTAACACCGTATTGATTTTGATTAACAGGAAATCTTTGCTCATATTAAAGACCAAGGAGAACTAGCAGAAGATGGATTTGCCTTTTTTGGTGATGTCATACTATTTAAAAAGATAGTTGCTTAGACAGAACTGTGGAGATAGTATTTCTTTTAAGTTGAACAAAGCTCAAGCCTTGGTGATTGAAAACTTTGCTGTCAGTCTTTAGTGGGTGCAAAGATCTCGCTGTGATCAAAATCAGTATAATATACGATTTTTATTTGATCCCAACTACTGTGTTGTGTTATGTAGAACAAATGCAACCCATTTCTAGGGGTTAAATGAATATATAATGGTTGCCATGTGTATAAATGGTAGTTTGGCTTCAATACACCGGTTGGCTAGTCAATTATATAAAATATGTTATTCACAGTTCAGCGTATGTTCGCTAATACAGATTGCCTGCAAGCTATGAGTAGCCAGTTAGCATTGACACCAGTAGTGTTGCATGTTTTCAAATGTACAGCAGATTTCTAGTTATGCTGTATGACTTGAAAAGACATTAGCAGATTAAACTGAACATGGAAATAGTATTTGTCTATAAGTTGAACAGCCTGTGTGATTGAAAACTTTCTTTGGTCTTCATTAGCAGCAAAGATTTCCCTTTAATAAAAATTGAATTCAATATAGCATATGATTTTGACTACTGTTAAAATATAACTCTGCAACTCTTACATTATTGTAAAGTTTGCCCTCGTTTTAAAAATACATAGTAGTAGTAGTGACATGTGATGCAAGAAAGCAAGTGTATGAGCTTATGCAGCATCAGGCAAAAAAAAAAAAAAAATATCGCACCATTCTCTCCAAATGCCTCTACAGTTCCTCCTTAAATTTATTTAACCTATCAACTTCCACAACGACAGATGGAAGTTAGTTCCAGCAATTAACCACCCGCTGGCTAAAGCCAAATTTCCGCACATCTATTCTACATCTGTCTTTTCTTAATTTGAATTTATGTCCCCTTAGGTTCGTAATCTGAACAAGTGGAAGGATCCATCAGAATTCAGCATGCTCAACCCATTCAAGGCCTTATACACCTCAATCAGATCACCGTGCAGGTGCCTAGTCTCCAGCCACTGCAATTTGCAGAACTTAAGCCTCTCTTGGTAAGAGGATCCCTTCATTCCCCTCACCAATCTTGTTGCCCTTCTCTGTACACGTTCAAGCAAATCTACATCCTTCCTAAAATGTGGACTCCAGACATGTACGCAGTACCCAAGGCATGGCCGGACCATTGCCTTATACAGAGGGATAATCACCTCCTTTTCTCTGCTAGCAAAATTCCTATATATCATTGACAAAACCCCATGACCTGCCCTGGCAGCCTGTCTGCATTGCTCAGAAAACTTCATATCTGACTGCACAATTACTCCCAGGTCATTTTCATTTTTACTAACTTAAGTGTAGTACCACACAGTTGGTATGTTTCTCTGGGGTTACTTCTACCCATATGCAGTACTTTGCATTTGTCAAGACTAAACTTCAGTTGCCATTTCTTAGCCCATCTGCCCAAATTTTCTAGATCCTGTTGCAGTAGCACACTGCCATTACTGTCATTAACAACCCTGCCAACCTTTGTATCATTTGCAAACTTCGACACTAAGCCTTATATACCTTCATCAATATCATTGATAAATATACAAAACAACAGAGGACCCACCACCGAACCCTATGGGACTCCACTAATAACATTAGTCCACGAAGAGCAGCACCCATTAATTACCACCCTCTGTCGTCTCCAACTCAACCATCTTTTTATCCATTGTAGCAACTTACTCTTAATACCATTCTGCTCCAATTTGTACAATAGTCTTCCATGTGGCTCACATCTGTGAGTATGGGCTTGGAACACCCGGGGTCCTGAGCTGGATATCATCATTCTTCTCTTTCTTGGTGATTTCCTTCTCTCTCTCTCTCTCTCTCTCTCTCTCTCTCTCTCTCTCTCTCTCTCTCTCTCTCTCTCTCTGGGTACTAGGGTAAATTAATTTTTTTTGGCTGGTGCAGTATAAGCCTCAGGCTTCCTTGTTGCTATTAATAATAATGTGCAACAGTGTCAAAAGCTTTCCTGAAATTCAAATATATGATATCAAAACTATTTTTTTGCATCCAGTTCCTTTGTAACCACATCATTAATATCCATTCAAATTTGTCAGACAAGACTTTCCCTTAACAAACCCATGCCGTGTCTGAATTATTGCTGCAGTCTTGTCTAGATGATCCTGCAGTGCATCTTTAACCAGTGACTCCATTATTTTACCCGGAACAGAAGTTAAACTAACTTGTCTGTAATTACTCGTGTCACCATTTGATCCCCCTTTGTGAATTGGGGATACATTTGCACATCTCCAGTCCGTGAGGACCACCACTGAGTCCAAGGATGCTCTCATAATTATGGCTAAGGGTTTGCTTAGTTGCTTTGCCGTCTCCTTTAATGTAACTGGATAGATCCCATCCACCCCAAGTGCCTTTCTTATGTTTAACTTCAACAATTTCTCCTCCACTTTGCTCTCAGTTATTACAAAATCATTAAGCACCCTGCTACAATTTGATAACCTTCTGCCATTTTCAAACCTTAATAACTCCTCATGTTTGAATGTAGATGCAAAATACTCATTCAGTTTGTTTGCTATCTGAGCAGGATCATCAACAGTCAAACCATCGATATCAAGTGGACCAATCAGATTCATCCCCTTCCTTTTAGAGTTTATATAAGTAAAGAAATCCTTGCTGTTTTTCTTAGCATCTTTTGCCAAAGATTTCTCGTAATCTGCCTTCGCCTACCTAACCTCCTTTGTGACCTGATTACAGACTAGCTTATATCTGCCATAGGCTTCTGAGTCACTTAATAATTTATATGCATCCCATGCATTTTTATTCTCTGTCACGAGTCTCATTAGTTCATTTGATAACCATTTAGGCCTAAACCCTGAACAATATTTCTTAATAGGTATGAAACTTTTAGTAGCTTCCACGATTAATTCCTTGAATGCTTCCCACTTAGAATTTACTGTTGGTTACATCGTCAGTTGATCCCACTGTACAGAATTTAAAAACTGTCGGAGACCAGTGTACTCGCCTTTACGGAAGCAAAAACCCTTTCCTTTACCCCTGATGGTAATTAAATCTTTAAGTAAATCCCACGTCAGTACATTGTGATCACTGCCACCTAGTGGTTCTTTTATCTGCAAATTTCTAATACACGAATGATCACTGTTGATAACCAGATCAAGAGTATTGCCCTCTCTGGTTGCCTCTTGAACATGCTGCTGCAGAAAACAATCATCCAATAAATCCAAAAAAGTCTTACTAGTGTGTGAGTGACCAACCCACAAGTTCCAGTCAATATCTGGCAAGTTAAAATCCCCCATTATAAGACATTCTGATTTACTAGCCCACTCTATTTCTCTGTACAATTGTTCTTGTACTCATTAGAGTCATTAGGCCAATAACACACTCCTACTCTTATTTTTGCTTTCGCAGTGCTTATGTCATACCAAACGGACTCAACAGTGCACTGTTCATCTATATCAACTGGATGCACTTTTGATTTTATGTTTTTCTTAATTAACAGTATAACACCTCCTCCCTTCCTATCCTGTCTATCCTTTCTGTACACATTGTACTCCCCAAATTCCAGTTCTGCATTCGTAATATCAGTGTGACACCACGTCTCTGATAACCCAACAATATCTGCCTTTGATGTCTTGACCAACACCTCAAATTCATCAAATTTATTTACTATGTGTAGCACACGTTTCTTGATTAGACCGGGGTTCAAGCCCATCACCACCAAATACGGAGGATGCGGAAAGGTCAGGGAATGACCACCACATATTCCCGGAGCAATATGGATTTAGTTGCTAATGCTCCTAAAAACCAAATAACAACAACATTTACTATACTTCTAGCATTGGTATACATGCAAGCATACATATTCCTAGTTACCCTAACACATCCCATATACCCACCTGTTTCACGATGACTGCCATCAGTCCCTGAAACCCCCCAGCACCCCCTCGCTCCAGGTCACTACTTATTCTAATAGAAGTTGTGCAAGAATCACCTTCACTTTTGCCTGCGGCTACTTTTAACCTTTTAGTCTGTGAATCCTCCCCAAGCTAGCAGTTTTCCGACCCACTTAACACTGCCTCGATAGCATCAGCAAATATTCTTGCACCTTTTCTATTTAAGTGTATCCCATCCCTGTAGAAGCAGTCTCTCCTGTTAACAAGCACAGACCATGCTGAAAAAAATTTTACCCCTTGAGCCTTGCACATTTCCTCCAGGGCCGAATTGATTGACAAGGCTCTCATCATGTACTCCCTCCTATCGTGTCTGGGCAGAATTGCAGGCACTTTCAAATTTAACCCTATTTCACGACTTTTTCGCAACATTGATCTGTATTTGTTAAGTAAATCTGCAGATCTCCTACTCTTAATGTCATTGGTGCCAATGTGTACAACAATATCACCTTTTGGGCCCTTAAAAGATGATATCCGCTCTACAATGTCATCAACTTTTGCCCCTGGCAGACACCCCGGTCCTGTTCCATCTATCCTTTATGCACAATATATTCCCCGTCTCCCTGACAATAGTGTCACCAACAATATCTAGTTCCTTTGGGACCAGCGCATTCTGCCTTGGAGATTGCTGCTGTGTTGCCTTGATGCCCAGTAGTGAGCTCTGGCTTTGAGTTTGGCAGCTGAGAGCTTGATGGGCCCCTCATATTAATTTCTATATAAACCAACCTTTGCTAGCACCAGGTTCATCTTCAGAGCCCCTACAAATAATTAATGCCTTTGTCTGGATTTATTTTTAGACTAGCTAGTGTGTGCATGTGGTGTACTTGAAGTCTAAACATTTTCAATGTTGTTAAGTAGAAAAAACAATGTAATGCTTGTCAAACTTTAAAAAAAAAACTTTATTGCCTAGAAGTGCAACATGTCACATTATTGATATGGTGATTGTTGTTATTCTTTCCTGAAATAAAAACCACCTTGTTAAGAAGATAGCAGCGATCCTTGCAGGAATAGTTATCAAAATTAAAAAGTTCTGAGAAATGAGTGCACCTTTTTAGTCAACTGACATAGCTGAGTGGTCATGAGTGGGAGTGCAGTAGCACATGCTCTTTGAGTGGATTGTGATTCCAGCCCATGACTATTAAATATGATTAATGATTATATTCGTTGTTTATTATAAACTCCTCTGACCTGGTGGTTGTGCTGGAGTTATAAACAAGAACAACAATTTAAGATTTTCTTAAGATAACGAATGCTTAACCCATTAGTAGTGGCAACCCCAATTGTAGCAAACATGGTAGGTAAACTAACAGGTGACCAACTTTCTCTAAAATTTCTAGGAATCGTTTTGAGTTTTTTTTTTTTTAATTCTTCATTGCCAATACCGATATTTCATTCTTTCTTAATCTCTAGCAATATTTATTGTATGTAACTTTTTGTTTTTTAATGAAAAATTAAATATTTAAAAATGCTGTGTTTTTCACACCTTTTATTTTCAAAAAACAAAAAAATTGATTCTGATGAAAATTTAAAATTGTTTTAGACAAAATAATAAACATGACTATTAAAGTCTTCTATTTTCTAGTTTAAAAGCCCATTAAGTTCTTAAAAATTTTAAACATAGTATTTATACTTATTTTGTGTACAAGTACTGTTAAAAAATTAAAAATTTATATATTATAAATACTATTATTCACTTCCATTTTCAAAATAATGATATTTTTAAACTTTGTCATTTTGCTTTAAATATCACTCCCTTGTCTTTAAAGAAATGTTCCATATGTTGGCCACATTTCTGAATGTTTTTTAATAAGAAATAAGAAATTTTTATTGCAATAATAATAATGATATTACAATTCGATACATTGATGTTGCCCTTCACAGCCATCAGGCCAGGGGTTAACAGTAATAATACAATATAATAATAAATAGAGAGCATTGATATATCAGACATAAGGAAATGCGTATGTGGAAGAAAGCTCAAAACTCCAAGTATAATATAGTTATTTACAGTACAATATATAAAGAAGATTTTGGCAGAAACAAATAATTTTATATAGTAATGTAAACATGCCACGTTCTTTGCACTGAACAGAAGTAATTAGTCCATCATTACTAACTGTCATACTGAAAAGTTAGTATACCATCTTCATATCAGGTGGTATTTTTGGCTTGCGGTATTAAGGTGAGCTTCGAGGAGAAGAATCAGGGACAGGGAAGTACAATTCAAGGATGCGATATCTGTATTCCCTGTCAGAAGCAAACTTATTAAGGTCAGCATCGAAGGCCTGGGTACATGAAAGTAGCTGAAAAGGCAGGAACCTATTGGATAAGTGGAGACGGCTGAGATGTGGGCATAGAGTTGGAGTTGCTTTGAGGGAAGGCTGAGGGACTCCATGAGCACAGGTCCCAAAATGATGGTGCTGAAATCTCACCAACCATCGTTTTGATAGTCGTGGTAAAACGTTTCATCTTAATGAGCATGGGGAGCCGGTGAATTTGAATAAAACTGGCCATTTCAGTTGTCTTTAGCTGTGGAGGAAGTTTGTTTGTTTATGGCCCATTTTAAGAGCCAAAACTCAGCAGAAAAAAGTGGCCTGATTGTTGCTAGTGGCAGCTAATGCCCATACCTCTGCAGCATATAAAAGCGGAGAGTATACTGTGGTTTTTATATATTTTCTAGTAGTTGTGACTTCATTAATATAACGTAAATGCTGTTTGGCAATCCACTGGAGTCGAGCTGCCAGGGTGAGGAACTAGTCTATGTGGTAACTGAAGCAGAGCTTAGGATCAAACACAACCCCGAGATCAGTATGCTTGTTGACGATGGGAATAGGAGAATTACACATAATTGGCTGAATATATGAGGGTGTTTCCTTTAAAGAGAATATCATAAATTCAGATTTTTCTGGGTTTATTTTTAATCCGAACTGGTCGAGGTAGTTTTCAGTTTCCGTGAGTGTATTATTAATTGATCCTGTTATCACGAGAAGATTATCGCATGGAAAAATCGGTGTGAGGAGCTTTATATCATTTGCATAATATAAAGTATCATACCTGGACTCAACAAGTGGAGAGATAAGTGCTGTAAACAAGAGCCTAGATAAGATACCAGCATGTGGCATGCCTGAAGAGATACTTCGCTCATATATGTGCCCATGAAGAGTAAGCTGGATTATTCTGTTTTGAAGAAGTGATGTGAGGAACTGTAGAGTGTCTCCCTTGATTTGATAGTGGTCTGAAAGTAGCTTCAGCATTGCAGGGATGTTTATAGAGTCAAAGCTGCTTCAAGGTCTACATAGGTGACTGCAAGCCCTGCTTGGGATTCAAATGCAGAAAGGATAGAGCTGGTGGTGACTAAGAGGGTAGTCACAGTGGATCTATGAGGAAGGCAGTAATGGATTTGAAGAGGCTGATGTGGAAGAAGTTGTTTGTGTTAGAATGGGGAGAAGCACCTTCTCAAGGAGCTTTAGAAGACTTGAGGCATTGGAGATTGGCTGGTAATGTGTAAGAAGTGTAGGAGATTGAATTTTGGGAATAGGCTTCACAAGTTAGATGTTCCACTGTTGGGGAAAGAAATGGCTTTACAAAACAGCATTAAAAATAGAAGGGGATCCAACATATATGGGCTAAGACATTTGATAATGAATTGGGGGATTCCGTCTGCACCTGCTATAGCAGAAGCTGATGTAGAATTAATGGCAGCAATAAGCTGTTTCCTGGAAATTGATATTGCAGAGTGTCAGGCGGGATTCTAATTGTTGGTGTATGAAGATCAGGACATTGTTCTGTGTTTGAGGCAAATCTAGATATGAAGTAAAGCCACTGGTCAGGTTCAAGATTTAGGGGGAAATCAGAAGGCTGCTCAGAGTAGGGGCATTTTCCTCTACGAAGGGTTCTATCCATGTAATGCTTAATTGCTTGAGATTTCTGCTTATTAAATATTGCACGGGCTCTGGGAGTATGCTGCAAGTCTGAAGGATTGAAGCTGGTTGATGATCCAGATAGGTATTTCATGGATGGCTTCATAAGAAGGTCTTGGACACTTTGCGACTGCTTCCACATTTTGTGCAGATGCTGCTTTAACTTGAAGCTCATATTAAGATGGGGAGTCCACCATGCTCTGGACCAAGGCATGATGGAAATTCTCTTTGATGCTGCAAAGGTTGCAGTAGTCTTAAACCAACTAGTAAGCAAATTCACTGCAATTTCGAGAACACAAATTTCTAAGTCTGTCCATGGGATGACAGAGACAGCCTCAACACATTTAGAAATACTCAGAAACCTGGGATTTACTATTACTTTGGTATTAGTCGAATTTACAACCTTGAAGTTTGGAGCAGGTGTGTGTAAAAGAACAACAATTGGCTTGTGGTCCGAATTGAAATAAGTCTCTGGCAGGTAATCAGGTGTGCAAGGAAAAGAAGCAAGGATGAGATCTAATTGGTTGTTACCTCTGGTCGGGAGATCGTTGATCATTTGTAACGCTATACAAGATAAGTTTGATAGGAGCATTTGCTGAAGGTTAGCTAACTGAGGAGGAAGATTAAAGTCTCCCCAGAAAAAGTGCAAGTCTGAAGGATTGAAGCTGGTTGATGATCCAGTTAGGTATTTCATGGATGGCTTCATAAGAAGGTGCTAGGGGTATATATATAACAACTACATGTATGATGATCCTATGATAGCTGAGAGTAACAGCAAGCACTTCTTATGCTGATGTTTGGCTAGAGATTTGATGAATAAGTGAGTAACAGCAAGCACTTTTTATGCTGATGTTTGGCTAGAGATTTGATGAATAAGTGAGGTCTGTGAGCTCTTAAAGAAAATTGCAACACCGCCTCCTCTTTGCCCAACTCTAGAAGAGAAAGCAGATTTATCTAGCTGGAACACAGGATATAAAAAATTCTTGGTCTCTGTCAGTTCATGACACAGAGGATATCGATATCATTGGTGAGGAGAATCTTTGGCACTTTAATCTATTCTGTAAATCGGAGTTCACTTTTAAATATTAAATCAAGAACTCTTACCTGGTTTTTCTCTTTAACTTAATGGCAACTATATTTCAACTTTTATCCTTGTTTAAAGAAACTCTAACTTGTGCTGGAAAGTAAAAATCTACTTTGTCCTTGAACAAACATCTGACGACAATTGTGAGATAAAACCTAATTGTACAGAAACCTTTAAAATGCACTCGTCTTTTGTCTATAAGCATATCAATCAGATCACCTCAAAGGTGCCTAGTTGACAGATACTTCCATTTGCAGAATTCAAGCCTTTCTTGGTAAGAGAACCCCTTTGTTCCTCTCACCAATCATGTTGCCCTTCTCTGTACTCATTCCAGTAGCTCTAAATCCTTCCTAAAATGAGGCCTCCATACCTGTATGCAGTACTCTAGATGTAGCCTGACCATTGCCTTATACAATGGGATAATCACCTCCATATCTCTGCTAGCAAAATTACTGTATATCATTGACAAAACCCTATGAGCTGTCCTGGTACTTGTTTATACTGCTCAGAAAACCTCATATCAGACTACACAATTACCCCCAAGTACTTTTCATTTTCCACTACCCTGAGTTTAGTATTACACAGTTGATGCATTACTCTGGGTTTTGGGCGCGCCTCCGTAGCCAGGTGGGAAGGAGCAGCAGTGCGTAGCACATGCTTCCTGATTAGACCGGGGTTCGAGCCCATCACCACCAAATACGGAGGATGCGGAAAGGTCAGGGAATGACCACCGCATATTCCCGGAGCAATATGGCCTTAGTTGCTAATGCTCCTAAAAACCAAATAACAAGCAAATAACATTACCCTGGGATTACTGCTACCTATGTATAGTACCTTGAAGCACCTTGTTGCAGCAGCAAGCCTTTATTACTGTTGTTAACCATCCTACCAACCTCTGTATCATCTGCAAACTTAAACATTAAGCCTGATATACCTTCATCAGTATCATTAATAAATACAGAAAACGAGCCCAGCACGGAAACCTGTCAGATTCCACTAATAATATTAGTCTACAAAGAGCAGTGTCCATCAATAACCACCATATGTCCTCTTCCACTCAACTATCCATTTATTCCTAGCACTAACTTGCACTTAATGCCACAATGAGCTAAATGATTTCATAATAACTGAAAGCAAAGTGGAGCAGGAATTGTTGAAGTTAAACATAAGAAAGTCATCTGGGGCGGATGGGATCTATCCAGTTATATTAAAGGAGGCAGCAAAGAAAGTAAGTAAACCCTTAGCCATGATTATAATAGCATCCTTGGACTCTGCGGAGGTTTCCACTGACTGGAGATGTTCAAATGTATCCCAAATTCAAAAAGGGGGTCAAAGGGTGACATGAGTAATTACAGACCTATTAGTTTAACTTTTGTTTCAGGGAAAATAATGGAGTCACTGGTTAAAGAAACATTGCAGGATCACCTAGTCAAGACTGCAGTAATAATTCAGACACAGCATGGGTTTGTTACGGGGAAGTCTTGTCTGACCAATTTGATTGGATACTATGATGTGGTCACATAGGAACTGAAAGGGAAAAGGCAGAGAGTAGTAACCGGTGGACACTGCTCTTTGTGGACTAATGTTATTAGTGGAGTTCCCCAGGGTTCAGTGTTGGGCCCATTCTTTTGTATATTTATCAATGATATTGATTAAGGTATATCGGACTTAATGTTGAAGTTTTGCAGATGATACAAATGTTGATAGGGTTGTTAACGACTGTACGTTTCTGCAACAGGATCTAGAAAAGTTGGGCAGATCGGCTGAGAAGTGGCAACTGAAGTTTAACATTTACTTTGCATTTGTCAATGTTAAACTTCAGTTGGTAGCAGTAACCCCAGAGAAGTGTATTAACTCTGTGGTTCTACACTTAGTGTAGTGGAGAATGAAAAAGACATGGGGGTAATTATGCTGTCAGATATGAAGTTTTCTGAGTAGTGCAGACAGGCTGCCAGAGCAGATCATGGGGTCTTGTCAATGATATACAAGAATTTTTCCAGCAGTTATAAGGAGGTGATTATCCCTTTGTATAAGGCAATGGTGAGGCCACACCTTGAGTACTGCGTACAGGTCTGGAAGCCTCCTTTTAGGAAGGATGTGGAGTTGCTAGAACAAATACACAGAAAGGCAACAAGATTGGTGAGGGGAACAGAGGGTGCTCTTACCAAAAAAGGCTTAAATTGTACAAATTGCAGCATCTGGAGACTAGGCACCTGTGAGGTGATCTGATTGAAGTGTATAATGCCTTAATGGTTTGAATAGGCTCAATGCTGATGGGATTGTTCCTCTTGTTCGGATTATGAACTTGAAGGGACATAAACTTAAATTGAGGAAAGACTGTTGTAGAAGATATGTGCAGAAATTTGCCTTTAGCCAGAGTGTAGTTGATTGCTGGAACAAACTTCTATCTGTCATAGTGGAGGTCAACAACTTAAATAAGTTTAAGGCAGAACTAAACATTTGGAGTGAATGGATGGGTGAAATGGGAAGTGTGTTTTTTTTTGGCCGATGCTATGCTGTATAGACACTTTCTTATAACATATGCCTCTACTAATGCTAATGCTCCAATTTGTGCAGCAGTCTGTTTATGTTATGTGACAGTATATTGAAGGCTTTCTTGAAACTCAAGTATATGATATCAAAATTGTTTGCATTCAGTTCCTTTGTCACATCATAGTATCCAATCAAATTGACCAAACAAGATCTCCCATTAATAAATTCATGCTGTGATTAAAGCTTAGCTGCACTGCTGTCCAGGTGGTTCTGCATTACTTCTTTTCCAGCGACTCCGTTATTTTCCTTGGAAGAAAAGTTAAGCTAACAGGTATGTAATTACTCATGTCACCCATTGATCTCCCTTTGTGAATTGGGAATACATTTGCACATCTCAAGTCTGCAGAGACTTCCAATGAATCCAAAGATACTCTTCGAATTCTGGCTAAGGATTTCCTTACCTCCTTTGCTGCCTCCCTTAATATAACTGGTCAGATCCCATCCACTCGAGGTTCCTTTTTTATGTTTAATCTCAATTTCTCTTTCACTTTCTTCTCAGTTATCACAAAATTATTTAGCTACACAGGTGATGAATTACTCTGGGATTATTGCTGTATTTTGCATTCGTCAATGTTAAACAACTTGCGATTTCTCAGCATGTTGACCTAATTTTTCTAGCTCTTGTTGCAGTAGCTCACCCTGATGGTTGTTAATAAGCAACCCCTGTATCATCTGCAGACTTATACATTAATATCATTAGTAAATATTGAAAACAACGAGCCCAGCACTGAACCCTGGGAGACTCCACTAGTAACATTAGTCCACGAAGAGCAGCGCACATTGATAACCACTTAATCATCCCTTTATCCATAACAGTAACTTGCTCTTAATGCCACATTGCTCCAGTTTGTATAGCAGTCTTTTATGTGTAACAGTATAAAAGCCCTTCCTGAAATCCAAGTATATGATATCAAAATTCTTTTTTGCATCCAGTTCTTTGATTCATGGTAATCAAGGAATTGGATGCAAGCTATATCATAGTAATCTATCAGATTGGTTAGACAAGACTGCCCTTTAACAAATCCACATGGTGACTGCGATGCAATTGCATTCCTGTCGAGATGGCCTTGCATTACTTCTTTAACCATTAACTCCATTTTCTCTGGAACAGAAGTTAAGTTAACAAGTCTCTAATTACTCATCTCACTTTTTGATCTCCCTTTATGAATTGGGGTTACATTCACACATCTCGAGTCCATTGGGTTCTCTCCTGAATCCAAGGATGCTCTCATTATTATGGCTAAGGGCTTGCTTACCTTATTTGCTGCCTCTGTTAATATGATTGGATAGATGCCATCCACTCCAGGTGCCTTTTTTATCTTCAGCTTCAATAATTCCTCTTCCACTTTCCTTTCAGTTATTACAAAGTAATTTAGCTCCCCATTGGAGTTTGATAAACTTCTGGCATTCCCTCTCCTAAAGAATTCATGTGTGAATTTAGATGCGAAATACCTATTTAGTCTGTAAGCAACTTGACCAGGATCATTAGCAGTTGAACCATCGCCATCAAGTGGACCAATGTGATTCAGTCTCTTCCTTCTATTAATATAAGTAAAGAAATCTTTGCTGCATTTCTTGGTGTTCTTTGCCCGAGATTTTTCATAATCTACTTTGGCTTGCCTAACCTCCTTTATGACTTGACTGTAGACTACTTTATATCCACCGTAGGCTTTTTTTTTTTTTATGAGAACCCCAAGCACGAGAGGTATTAGAACCTATAGTACTTAGTATTGTTCATTGGTTGAAGGGGCACCTCTGTAGCCAGGTGGGCAGGAGCAGCAGTGTGTAGCACATGCTTCTTGATTAGACCGGGGTTCGAGCCATGCCCACCAAATACGGAGGATGCAGAAAGGTCAGGTAATGACCACCGCATATCCCCGGAGCAATATGGCCTTAGTTGCTAATGCTTCTAAAAACCACATAACAACAACAACATTGGTTGAAGGTTGAGAAGATGAAAGAAGATACTTGTTGACATTAGACTTGAATTTCGGTAGATTGTATTTTTCAGGAAATAAGTATGAAGGGAGGTTGTTCCAGAAAACAGAAGTTGAAGGAATAAATGAAGAAGAAAGAAAGAAAGAAAGTTAGTTCGTTCTGTGAGTTTGAAGTTGGACAGTAAAAGAATGCTGACTGGTTGCGGTATGTGTTTGGAAGAGAGCTGGAATTATAGAAGGTGATTCAGAAAAACAGTGCCCATCTAAGAGCCTACAGAAAAGGTATGCACTGGAAACAGAATATCTATGAGAATGAGTGGAGAGACTTTGTTAGAGATTTGTTAGTCATTAATTACCCTCTTTTGGGCCACTGCTCCTGATGTGTAACAAATTCCATGGTAGGATAGATTTGAGATTTGTAGAGTGAAGAGTTGTTTGGAAGAAAAGTAATGCCAAGAGTGAAAGACAAGACCCAGTTTTTTAGATGCAGAGGATGCAATATTTGTAATATGCTTATACCAGCACTGATTAGAAGTCAGGGAAATCCCCAATAGAGCTATATAATCTAGCCTAGAAATCAGAGTATCATCAAAGATCAGTATAGCAGCAGAAGAATCCTTTTTGTGACAATAGTACAAGGCTGAGTTTTGCATTGAAATCAACTAAGTTATCTTTGCCCCTCTGGAGAATTGCTTGGAGTTAAGGATTTAAGGAATTGGTAGTGGATATTTGAAAAGTAGGCCTCTGTAGCCGAGTGGTCTACTCAGGAGCGAGAGTGCAGTAGCACACTGTGTTTGAGTAGACCAGGGTTTAAGCCCCTGACTGCTAAATACGGTCAATCTGCCAACTCGCACTGGATCAGCATGGCAGATTATGGTCCATTTCCCTCAACATGAATTGTTGAGGAGGCCTCCATCCTGGAGTGGGTTGATAATGGCTGCAGTTTTTATTTTGTTTGTGCAGGGTGAGGTTTCTCAAACTGGAAAGTGGAATGCAATATGCTGTTATCGGCAAAATTATGGATAGGATTTCCCGTCAATCGAAGAAGGTCATTAATATACAAGAGGAAAATAGCGGAAGAAAGAACTGAATCTTGGGGAACACCAGCATTAGTGGAGAAGTTAAAAGACAGAGCACCATCTACAGTCACCTGCAGTGAGCAGTCAGAGAGAAAACTGGATAACAGTGGATTGAAAACTGGATGCAGTGGGTTGATAATGGCTGCAGTTTTTATTCGACAAGTTGAAGCTGTTTGTGCAGGGTGAGGTTTCTCAAACTGGAAAGTGGAATGCAATATGCTGTTATCAGCAAAATTATGGATAGGATTTCCAGTCAATCAAAGAAGGTCATTAATATACAAGAGGAAAAGAGCAGAAGAAAGAACTGAATCTTGGGGAACACCAGCATTAGTGGAGAAGGAGACTGTCGGATGAACTAATGAGACATGTGGCAGAGAAGAAAAATGCATGGAAAACATACAAATTAATGGGCGACATGGAAGCCTATGATAGATATAAGTTGGTCTGTAACCAAGTCACAAAGGAGATTAGGCAGGCAAAGGCAGACTACGAAAAATCCTTGGCAAAGGATGCAAAGAAAAACAGAAAAGAGTTCTTTACATATTTAAACTCAAGAAGGAAAGGGATGAATCAGATTGGTCCACTGGATATTGATGGTTCAACAGTTGAGGATCCTGCTCAGGTGGCTAACAATCTAAACGAGTATTTTGCATCTACATTCACGCATGAGGAGTTATTCAGGAAGGAGAATGACGTAGGTAAAGTAGACATTGGCAGTGAGCTAGATGATTTTGTAATAACTGAGAGGAAAGTGGAGGAGAGATTGTTGAGGATAAACATAAAAAAGGCACCTGGGGTGGATGGGATCTATCCAGTTATATTAAAGGAGGCAGCAAAGGAAGTAAGCAAACCCTAGCCATAATTATGAGAGCTTCTTTGGACTCGGGGGAAGGTACCCATAGACTGGAGATGTGCAAATGTAACCTCAATTCACAAAGGAGGATCAAAGGCTGACACAAGTAATTATAGACCTGTTAGTTTAACTTCTGTTCCAGGAAAATTAATGGAGGCACTGGTTAAAGAAGCACTGCAGGATCATCTAGACAAGAATTCAGTTATAGCTCAGACGCAGCATGGTTTTGTTAAGGGCAGGTCTTGCCTGACCAATTTTATTCGATACTATGATGTAGTCACAAAAGAACTGGATGCAGGGAATAACTTTGATATTATATATTTGGATCTTAGAAAGGCTTTTGATACTGTTGCACATGGAAGACTGCTACACAAATTGGAGCAGTGTGGCATTGGAGGCAAATTGCTGCTATGGATAAGGGGATGGTTGAGTGGCAGAAGACAGAGAGTGGTAATCAATGGACACTGCCCAACATGGACTAATGTTATTAATGGAGTTCCTCAGGGTTCAGTGTTGGGTCCGTTGTTGTTTTCGGTGTTTATGAATGATATTGATGATGGTATATCAAGTTTAATATCCAAGTTTTCAGATGATACAAAGGTTGGCAGGGTTGTTAAGGACACTACTGACACTATGCTGCTGCAACAGGATCTGGAAAGGTGGAACAGATGGGCTAAGAGGTGGCAAATGAAGTTTAACACTGACAAATGTAAAGTACTACATATGGGAAACAGTAACCCCAGAGCAACGTATCAACTCTGCTGTACTACACTGACAGTGGTGGAGAATGAAAAGGACCTGGGGGTAATTGTGCAGGCTGATATGAAGTTCTCTGAGAGCAGTGCAGACGAGCTGCAAGAGTAGCTCATGGTGTCTTGTCAATGATATACAGGAATTTTTCTAGCAGGGATATAGAGGTGATTATTCCCTTGTATAAGGCAATGGTTAGGCCACATCTTGAGTACTGTATACAGGTCTGGAAGCCTCATTTCAAGAAGGATGTAGAGCTGCTGGAACGGGTACAGAGAAGGGCAACAAGATTAGTGAATGGAACAAAGGGTTGCTCTTACGAAGAAAGGCTTAAGTTTTGCAAATTGCAGAGTCTGGAGACTAGGCACCGGCGAGGTGATCTGATAGAAGTGTATAAGGCTTTGAATGGTTTGAGCATGCTCAATGCCAATGGGATTCTTCCTCTTGCTCAGAATAATCACCTCAGAGGGCATAAATTCAAATTGAGGAAGGACTGAAGTCGGATAGATGTGCGGAAATTTCCCTTTGGCCAGCGGGTGGTTGGTTGGTGGAACCGACTTCCATCATTTGTTGTTGAAGTTGATAGCCTAAACAAATTTAAGGCTCAACTGGACAGGTATTTCGAACGAACGGAGGGGTGAAATGGGAGTGGTGTGTTTTTTTTTTTTTGGCTGATGCTGAATAAGCTTGCTTTCTTGCATCTTATGTCTCTACTAATGCTAATGCTAAAGTTAAAAGACAGAGCACCATCTACAGTCACCTGCAGTGAGCAGTCAGAGAGAAAACTGGATAACAGTTGGAAAACCATTAAATAGGAACTTATTTTGAAATCCTTTATGCCAGACAGAATCAAAAACCTTTGAAATGTCAAGAGCAACTGCTTTAGTTTCACCAAACTTATCCATTAAATTTGTCCATAAATGGGTAACATAAGCCAGAATATCACCAGTGGATCAACACTGACGGAATCCATACTGGCATTCAATGATCCGCAAGGTTTCTAGATAGTTTGAGTTAGGGATTAATTGATTTGTTCCTTACTTTAGAAAGAGTAGAAGTAAGTACAATGGGACGATAACACTGGTTTTTATTTATTTTTTTTTTTTTTAGAACATTCGGGAGCTTTTTACAACATTCAAAAATATTGTTGTGTAGAAGAAAGGTCAGGATGTTTCTGGCAGGTTCTAGAACTTTCAACGAAGTTCTCTAGAAATATTGATTCTTCTAGAAACTTCTCTACTGGTGTATATACAAGTGGGTTTCACACCATGCAAACATTTTCGTATTTCAAAAAGTGTGTGTGTTCAGAGAAAGAGTGAGGAACAAGTGTATTGTGTGCATTAGTGTAATTCGTGAACTGTGTTTAAATTATAAATAAAAACTTACAATTTCGTAATTGGTTTCTTATGTGCATTTACCTCAACTGTACGTGAAATATGTTGCATTCTTGCCGAAATAAGCCAGATAGCTTTTGCTACATTTGTGGAGAAGTGGTATTAAAATCGCAGCCAAAGGCACTGTCACAACTTGTGAGAAAAGCTTATGAACTCTATTTTGGATGTAATGTCAGAGATAAAGTATAAGCTCCAACAATTTCCTGTAGCTCGTGTTCAAGGAGTCATAAATCAATGCATTTTGCTGTTCCAGTGATATGGAGGGACCCTCGAGTCCACATGAACGATTCTTACTTTTGCATGACCAATATTTCTGGTTTTTCTGGGAAATTCAAGCATAAAGTAGAATATCCCAACATACCTTCTGCTCTAAGGCCGGTTCGTCACAATGATATAATGCCAGTGCCAAAACCACCAGAAACTTATGGGCTTGACTCTGATTTAGGATTGGAAAAGGAGTCTCTAGAAGATGCAGAACCCAGAACGAGTACAGATCCAGACTTTTCAACTCTAGATACCACAAAGCTGCATCAAATCACTGATGCAGAATTGAATGATTTGGTCAGAGATTTGGACTTCTCCAAAACCAAGGCTTAGTTACTAGGTTCATAGCTTTAGCAGTGGAATCTTCTTGAAAAGGGTGTCAAGGTGTCTCTTTATAGGAAGAGGCATTCTGACATAATGGCCTATTACTCCCTGGATATTTCTTTATTTTATTGTAACAGTGTCCAGGAATTAACAGTTAAATCTTCAGCATGTCCCCAAGCAGTGGAATCTTTTATTGATTCATCCAAAGTCAATTTGAAAGCAGTTTTACTCCACAATGAAAATAAGTGTCCATCTATACCATTGGCCCATGCAGTTCACATGAAGGAAACGTATGAGAACCTACAGGTTCTTTTGCAAAAAATATGCTATCAAGAATACAAATGGAGTATCTGTGCTGACCTAAAAGTGGTAGCTTTTGCTGAAGTGCTTGCACAGTGGTTTACCAAGATTATTAATAAGAGTTGGAAGAAAAATAGGATGCTAACAGGTCAGCTTTTTCCTTGGCTGAAGTGGCAATAGAACAGTCCAGTTTTGACAGAGATGGGCAAAAGTTGTGGCCAGTAGGTTTGGCAAGAGACCAGAATGCTTGGCTAACATTTGGATAAGAAGCAAGTTTTTTTTTACTCTTAGCCTGTTCAGAAAATGAAACTGGAGAATTAGAAACAAGGCAATTACGATATGAAACATTCTTCTCTTGAACTTAGCACATTTATTGGAAAACCAAGGTTTAGATAAAGGACTAGATTTTAAAGTGGATTGTGGGTTAAAGGTTCCATCCCTACAAGATTAATTTCTCTGACACTACCTGAGCAAACGTTGACATTAGATTTGAAACAGTAATCCGACCAAGAAAATAAGAAAAGAAAGCTTGCAGATCATCCCATTTTGCATTCTTGTAATGCCAAAGAAAACAAGGTTGAGAAAGGCTGCATTGGAAAAGAGACCACCACCAAGTTGTGATCTGAGGTGCCTAGAGGACCACTTACCTCTACCGTGTACTTAGAAAGGTTGTTTGTGAGAAAAAGATAGTGTTGGTTGTGTGGTTAAGATTGTCAGATATTCTGGTAGATAAATGAAGAATCTGTGCAAGGTCATTAGTACTTTGTAATTGCAAAAGCCTCAGCATCTCGACCAGCTGGGTCTGTGTGACTAGAAAACAGACACCAGTTGGAGTTGTGAACATTAAAATCACCAAGGAAAATTACCTTACTGTTAGGAAAGTTGGACTGGAGAAAGTCAAGTTTCACAGAGCAGAATCAGAGTTCCAAGTGATTAGTGAAGTTGGGAGAACGATAGGGGCAACAGATGATTTTGACAGAATGTGGTAGAGAGATTTTAAGCCAGAGAAAAGAGGAGATTCCAAATTATTCTTATCAATGATAAAAATAATTTGTATTTGCTTCTATATCACTGATAATTTAAATGCATTCCATGCATTTTTCTTCTCAGCCATGTGTTTCAATAGTTCATCTAATATCCATTTAGGCCTAAGTCTTGAACAATATTTTTCAGTTGGTATGAAAAGCTGCCTAGTAGCTTCTATGATTACTTTCCTAAATGCTTCCCATTTTGAATTTGCTGTTAGTAACATCATCAGTAATGCCATCATAATGGATAAGAAAGTTTCTGCTCCATCTTTCACATTCTTCACACAAGTTTTGTGTGAAGAATGGGAATGATGGAGCAGAAATCCTCCAAATTTTAAGTACTGCATTTGGTGATGCTTGTTTAACATTTCTGGAGTACATATTTAATATGAGCCCCCTGAAGAGTAGGTGTTCATTTACAGATTGTTTTATTCTTAAAGAAAGTGCCACAATCTTATCTTTGTTTCTAGATAAGTGTATGAGGTGCTACTGAAAAGTTACTGAAATGTATTTAGGTATGTAAATATACCTAAATAATATAAAATAAATTACTCACCCTGGTCTAATTTGACATGGTCACCTTTGAAGTAGTCCCCTTTAGCATGTAAACACCGATCCCAGTGCGTTCTCCCATGATTTGAATGCATCCTGAAAGTCCTTCATAGTGTTCAGACTGCTGTGATTTGGTTTGGATATCTTAGAAGAAGAAGAATTCTTTATTGCATACATAACGCACATGCTGTACACAATACCCTTCACGGCTACAAGCCAGGGGTTATCTATGGTTATCCTCTATGCTGTCAAATCTGTGACCCTTTAGCTTGATTTTCATTCTTGGGAAAAGGAAGAAATTGCAGTGGGCTAAATCTGGTGAATAAGGGGGTGGGACAATTGACGTTGTTGGATGCCAAAAACTGCACCACAGTGAGAGATATAAGCCGGCATGTTGATGAAGGACCCAGTTTTTTGTGCACCACTTCTCTAGACGTTTTCTCTTGATTGCTTCCCTTAACTGCCTCAGGACGTTGCAGTAGAACTTTGCATTGATGGTCTGGCCAGTAGGGACAAATTCCTTGTGGATAATCCTGTCAGTGTCCAAAAAACAAATCGGCATGGACTTCGTTTTGCTCCTCACTTGTTGGGCTTTCTTCTGTTGGGGCAAAGATTGGCTCTTCCACTGGGATGATTGTTGCTTGGTTACTGGGTCATATCCACATACCCAACTCTCATCACCAGTGAAGACCTCTAGGAGATAATCCTAATAAAAAAGAACTATTTACTTTCCTAAACCAGATAGGAATATATCAAAATATAGTTATTATTTCATTTTCACCATTAGAAAGACACAATTGGCCCTAGCAGCCTATGTGTCGTTAAACTCAACAACAACAACAACCAGTGAAGACCATAGAAAGGACATTTTGATCACTCTTGGCCCATTCTTGAAGATCTCTGCTAACTTCCATGTGATGCTTTTGGTCTTCACTCAGTAACCGTGGCATGAATGCAGTCCTCATGTTCAACTTGTCTGACAAAATCTGCTCACACGTGCTGTACGATAGTCCTACAATGTCACAAACATCATGGATGGTCTGCCTGCTGTCTGTTTTTAAAATAGTTAAACCAGTAGGAGGTCTGCATCTTGCCTAAAGCGTTGTCACCAAAAGCTTGTTTCAACCTCTTATGGGTTTCTGCTGCTGTATATTGTTGAGAAGGAAATAAAACTTGATGCAAGCACATTGCTCTCTCATGTCAGCAGTTGCAAGCTATGCGAAACACACCGCACAAAGAACTGTGCATAAATATTCAGTGACTCAATCCAGCCCAACACCATGTGGCACACTGATTCACATACGATGCATGCAGTGTTACCTAGTGCCATAAGTCCATACTAGACATAGTTCCTGCGCAACATTCAAATTTTGGGAATATTTGGGTAGCACCTCATACATGACAGCATGAAAATAACTTTATTATAAAATCCTTAAAAAAGGATTTCTGCTTACAAAAGCTGAAATTATTATAAATAGATATGAAGATAATATTACATAAAAGAAAAGTGCCAGTGATTTTTTTTTTTTACAAAATTTGTTTTTTTGTGTGATTTTTTTTAATTATGTTTTTATTTTTGACAATTTCACTGTAATGTTGGGTTACAATTTGGAATATATTTAAAAGCATTTATGTGTAAGGTTTTATTATTATTATTTTTTTAATTTTAAAAATTTCATGAAGAAACTCACTCTGTAGAGCTTTGGCCCATAGCAGAAAACTCTTGCTTCTCAGAGCTCACACACATTTAGGAAACTCACTCTAGAAAAGGTTCTGTAAGGCTGTCATTTATCAGAGATTGAAAAGTCTGTTGATGATGACCAATGTTCAAGTTGTTCAATGTCAAGCAGTGTCGAAAGGTTGCTAATGTGCAAGAAAAAATTTGTTCTGGTTGCTGATTAACCATCTTCGAAATTGCTGATGAACTAGAAACCTTCTTTGGATCATGTCAAGCAAGTTTTACCAAAAGCTCTGGCATGTATACTGTCAAAAATTTTGTTCCAAGGCTATTGGATGATGACCAAAAGATGATTCCCTGTGAGAACTATGCAAGAAGCAGAAAATATGGGCGGAAACGGACTCTGATTTCATCATTTACATTGTTACTGTTGATGAAATGTGGGCATACAGCTATAACCCAGAAACTAAATTCTGTCTCACCCTGTCCAAAGAAGGTACGACAAGTTTGGTCAACAGTATCGCTTCTTTTTTCTTTCTTTTTTTTTCTTTTTTTTTTTTCAAGGTAGTCATAATGAATCTGTTTTTAATAGATTCACAATGAATATTTAAAATGGTCAGACAGAACTTCTTTTTATTAGGCCTACTAAATGAGGCCTAATATAAAGAATTTCTGATTGATTGAGGGGAAAAGTTAGGAGGAAACACCACTAGCTGTTTAAAAATGGTGCATGGTTTTTCTATTGTGGTAGTGCTCCTGTACATATTGCATTCACTGTTCAAGAATTTTCTGGCCCAGAAAAATATAGTACTTTGCCTGTCATATACACCTGAATTTGCATCATGTTTTTTTTGTTTTCTTCCCAAAATTCAAAACAAAGCTAAAAGGATGAAGATTTGATGATTTTCCAACAGGATGTAAGTGGAACTTGACTAGCTCACAGATGAGGACTTCTAGAAGTAGCAGGAATGTTAGGATATATTCATTTCATAATTATAAAAATGTATGTGCCCATTTTTTTTATACATATATTCCCAAAAAGACTACAAAGTCTGTTTATAAACTCTAGGTGTGAAAAACCAGAAACCTACTAAAGTTCTAGCATTTTATAATCAGGGAAACAGGTGGGTGCTCATTACAGTTAAGTATTTTTTTAAAATTATTTTATTAAAAAAAAATAGCTACATCAATGCAAATGTCAGTGTAGTGCTAGAGAACTGTCTGGATTTTTGGATTTAGCCATTTGAAGTTGCATTAAAAAAACCCATCAAAGACTGATTAAAAGTAAAAATGTTGCCCATTCTTTTTCTGACCAATACTAGACTCATGTAATGTCATGTATTTTGAATTATGAAAAAATTGTGTATTATGTTTAAATTATGACATTGAAGATTACAGCGAGAATGAGTGAAGAATGCAGTGATTGCTAGTGAGAATGATAGCTTAAGATAGCTATCTGGACTCATTTTCTAATTACTGCATTTTTATGAGAGGATTTAGTATTTGCCATGCAGTATGAGGAATCTGGAGGCTTTTGCTTAGAAGTAGCTAGTATGCCCCTGAACTTTGTGTTCAGGGGCATAAAGTTCAGCTTTATTTTTAGGTATCAAATAGATATACTAATAGTCTTATGATGTATAGCATTTTTAGAATGTATGCACTACTTTTTTAAAGAATAGTATTTTAACAAATTTTATTGCTGTTCCAGTGGCAGTGCTGATATTTTAAAAAAACGGCTTAAAAGTTTCTACAGGGAACAGAAAGTAGCTCGAAGTCATCTGAAGGGCAGGATACATAAGTGTCCTTATCAATATCTCTGTGTTATTGACTTTGAGGCAACCTGCGAAGCTGAAAATAAATGTCATTATCCTCATGAAATTATTGAATTCCCAGCAGTTCTAGTGAATACGCGAGAAAAGAAAGTGGTATGTATAAATTAATTGGTATGAAATATCACTGAAAAGTTATATATGCATATATTAGTATTAGTAGTGTCAGATGATGCAAGGGAGCAAGCTTATTATACAGTATCAGCCAAAAAAAAAAAAAAAAAAATCTATCTCCCTAACAGTTTATCTGGTTCTTCTATATATTATTAAAACTACCCACTTCCACAACACCAGATGGAAGTTCCAACAATTAACTCCCTCTGGCTGATAGCAAATTTCTGCACATATATCCTGTAACGAGCCTTCCTCAAGTTAAATTTATACATCCTTATGTGTGTATTATCAGAGTATCACAGAATGGTAAGATGCACACTTGATATAGATGTAGGAAAAGAAAGGAAAAAACGGACTCGAGTAAATAATACAAAGGTCTTTGAGATAATAGAAGAGGAGAAAAAGCAGTATGTACTGGAACTTAAGAACAAGTTTGAGCTTTTGCAGACTGCTCAGGACCAAGATATCGACGTGGAATATTACAACTTTCTGAAAGTGATAAAGCCCAAGAAACCTATAGGAAAAAAGAAATCCAAAGAAGAAAAAATTAGTCAAGAAACACTTGTTATGATGAACCGATGGCGACAAATGAAGAACAAGATAAACACTGTCAAGGAGAAAATTGAGTATACTGAGTTATGCAAAGCCATTAGAAAGAGACTCAGAGAGGACATAAGATTTAACACAAGAAAAGTAGAACAAGCATTAAGGGAAAACAAAGGACTTAAATCAGCAGCCATGAGCAGTAATACAGAAAGACAAATGATACTGGAACTGAAGAATAGCGATGGTGTACTTATAAATAGCAGAGAAGGCATAATTCAAATAGCAGAAGACTAATATAGAGAATTATACAAGGTGCAAGGGAATGATGCCAGCAGTGGAGAAGCTGGATCGCAAATTAGTAACACATAGACATACCCGATATTCTTCCTGATGAGGTAGAACATGCGTTGAAGAAAATGAAGAATCAGAAAGCCCCGGGGGAAGATGAAGTTACTGTAGAGTTGTTAAAATTGGGAGGAAGAGACATAACACAAAAACTGGCAAGGCTGTTCACAAAATGCATTAAAAAAGGTGTGACGCCTAAGGAGTGGAATAATGCAATCATAATTTTGTTGCATAAGAAAGGAGATAAATTGGAAATTATAGACCAATTAGCTTGTTATCCCACATCTACAAGTTCTTCACAAGAGTCTTTACTAACAGATTAGAAAGAATATTTGATGAGAATCAACCAAAAGAGCAAGCTGGCTTTAGGACAGGATTCTCAACTATGGATCACCTTCATGTAATATCACAGCTAATGGAGAAAGCAAATGAATATAAAACGCCATTATGCCTGGCATTTGTGGATTATGAAAAAGCATTTGACTCCATACAGCATAAGGCAATATTTCGGGCACTTGAAAGACAAGGCATAGATACCCCATATATTATGATTTTGAAGAAAATATATGAGAACACTACCTCCTTTATTAGACTAGACAAAGACGGTAGCAAATTTAAAATTGTGAAAGGAGTTTGACAGGGAGACAATATCTCCGAGGCTGTTTACTGCTGCCCTTGAGGAAGCTTTTAGAAGATTAGACTGGTCGCAGAAAGGAATCAATGTGAATGGAGAGTACCTAAACCATTTACAATTTGCAGATGACATTGTGGTCATAAGCCACAATCCCAAAGAATTAGAGGAAAATCTTAATCAGTTATGCACAGTTAGTAAGGATTTTGGACTAAAGATGAATATAGCTAAAACAAAAGTAATGATGAACAGGTATGCCACAGAAAGGGACATAATGATTGAGGGAGTAGTAATTGAAAAGGTGGAGTCATATACTTATCTGGGACAAGTTATTAGCTGTAATAATGATAAACGGTTGGAAGTCAAGAGAAGAATAAATTTTGGATGGATGGAACTCCCCTCGATGACTTATGGAAGTGAAACTTAGGCACTCACCAAAAGAATGGAAGAGAAGCTGAGAACTACACAGCAAAGAATGGAAGGAATTATATTGGGAATCAGACTTTTAGATAAGAAGGGAAACACATGGATTAGGCAGCAAACTCAAATAAAGGACATTGTTATCAAAACTAAAGAACTAAAATGGCCTTGGGGCAGAACACATAGCTCGAAGACATGATGACAGATGGACTAAGAAAATAACAGACTGGTACCCAAGAAGAGCTAGAAGAAAACCTGGAAGACAACGGCGAAGATGGATAGATGAAATTCATGAGTTTGTGGGTAGTAAATGGATGGCCATTGCACAAAACAGAGGGAACTGGAAAGTTGCTGGAGAGGCCTTCGTCCTGCAGTAGATTAAAAATGGCTGATAATGATGATCAGAGTATGAGTAAGGATGTCATCAACATTTATATTTGGTCTACTCAATCTATTTCAAGCCTAAAATGTTTCTTTGAGATCTTGTTGCAGGCAAGGGATTATTTCAACTTACGTTGTAATGCAAAATACGTACTATAAGAAGTAAAATTGTTCACTTGGTAATTTAAAAAAAAAAACTTATTTTATTTGCTCTTTCATTATTTTTGTAGATGAAAAGAGCCATGGTTGCTTTCTTAGGATACCTATATCTAATGGGAAGGGGCATTATGCCATTTATGTAGCTGCCTAACTTTCTCTCTGTTTGTTTTTTTAGTTGCACTTGTCACTTTTGATGTTTACTGGAAGATATTAATGTGCTGTTCAAAGTTCCTGAAATAGTTTTTTTTCTTGATGGTAGCCTGTTTTGTTTTATATCAGTATGTAGAGTTAGTACTACACTGACAGTGTAGTACTAACTCTGCAGTACTACACTGACAGTGGTGGAGAATGAAAAGGACCTGGGGGTAATTGTGCAAGCAGATATGAAGTTCTCTGAGCAGTGCAGACGAGCTGCAAGAGTAGCTCATGGTGTCTTGTCAATGATATACAGGAATTTTTCTAGCAGGGATAAGGAGGTGATTATTCAGCTTTTTCATAAGTTTAATGATTTCCAAGATGCTAATCGTAATTCTATGAACCACTGGAATCTATTGGAATCTTGCTCTGTTAGTATAGCTGGCTGCAGTCAGCCAGCAAACCAAATGTGAAGACCTATTTTCAGTTGTATTTCCATGTGCTTGCAGGAGTGAGACATGTAACATCAGCACAACTTGGTTGGAGTGCATAATGTTTGCAATTGGGTAGCTCAGCGAATGCTTTCTTAGACATGAAACAAGTTCCAACCACCACTTAAAATCAGTTAGAAGGAGATTTCGGAATAATAAAAGAAATTATCTCTTTCACCCTACAAGAAACCAGACCATTGTGCAATTGGAATATTTGCCTGATCTGCCTAGATGGATATTGATGAAATAATCCAAATGATTCAGGAGATTAATGAAAGGAATATAGTAATAGTATTCATCATATAGTGCAAGGAAGCCATAGGCTTTTACTGCACTGGCAAAAAAAAAAAAAAAAAAACCCAACCAAGTAGATTAGAAAACATAAATTATATACTTCCCTTCTCACACAGGTAAGTATCCAGTAGACCTTTGAACTTATTCAAACTGTCAGCCTTAACTACCTGCGAGGGTAACTTATTCAAACTGTCAACAACTTGCTGGCTAAAAGAAAACATCCTACAATCTAATCTAAACCTCAAACGCAGTAATTTTAATTTACGACACCTAGTTCTGGAATGTTTTGAACAGTGAGAATTCCGCCTTCATCATTTTACTAATCCCTCTCAGAGCTTTATAAACCTCAATCAGGTCACCTCTGAGGTGCTTGGTTGCCAAGCTCTGTAGCCCACATAATCATAGTCTTCCCTCATACGGTTGCCCTTCTGCTGATATCACCGTTGGAGTTGCCTGTCTTTGGACTCTTAAGAAGTTTAGTGTCTTTTTTTTTTTTTTTTTTTTTTTTTCAGATGAGTTCTCCATACCTGAATACATTATTCCAAATGTGGTCTTACAATTGCCTTATAAAGTGGGATTATGACCTACCTACCTCTACAGGATAGCATTTGATAAATCATTGATAGGACACCATGGGCTTTCCTGGCTGCCTGTTTACACTGTTTGGAAAACTTCATATCTGCCCGTATTGTAAGTCCTTATTGCCACTTCTCTGACCATCTTTGAAGTCTGTTCAAGTCATCCTGAAGGAGTGCTGTTTGACGCTGATCATTAACAATTCTGCCAATCTTTACGTCAGCTGCAAATTTTGACGTTACGCCTTCTATCCTTTTGTTGATGTCATTTATGAAAATGAGAAACAGTGGTTCAACAACTGATCCTTGAGGGACCCCACTCCTGACGAACATCCATTACACCAATCTGAAGAACATCCATTAATCACAACCCTCTGCCTTCTGTTCTGCAGCCACCTAGCAATCCATCTTAAAATCTTACCAGTAATCCTAACCTGTTCAAGTTTATACACTAGCTTCTCATGAGGGACATTAAGAATAATGAGGAAAACAAACGCAAAAGAAGAGAGAATGATGACAATATAGTACTTCCATAAGTGAAGTAAGCCAGTGTCATCAGCTCTGTCAAAAGTCAAAAAAATTTTTCTCTATTATAGTGATCCTGTTGACTTAGGACTAAATGTAAATTTTAAATCAGCAGTTGGGAAAAAAGTTCAGATCAGAATTTTTTTTTTTTAATGAGAATTTTTTCTGCATATATAATGTATACATAATATCATGCTTAATTTATGGTATTTTTATTATTTACACAAATTTTGATATTTATGTGTTTTTTAAAAAACATGTTTTATATAATTGTATTTGTAGTGGCAAATGATGTAAGAAAACAAGCTTAAACAGTATCAGCAAAAAAAAAAAAAAAAAAAACTGTCCATTTTACCTATCCATCCACTCCAATAGTTTTTCAAGTTCTTACTTGAATTTATTCAAACTATCCACTTCCACAACAACAGATGGAAGCTTGTTTCAGTAATCAATCCTCCATTGGCCGAAGGCAAACTGCCACACATCCATTCTGTGACCATCCTTCCTTAATTTGAATTTATGCCTTTTCGTATGCATAGTCTAAGCAAGAAGAAGAATCCAATTTGCATTGAGTTTGCTTAAGCCATTCCAAGCCTTAACACCTCAATTAAATTGCCTCACAGGTGCCTAGCCTGCAAACTGCAATTTGCAGACTTGAAGCCTTTCTTGGTAAATGTACCCTTTGTTCCTCTCACCAGTTTCACTGCAATTCTCTATACTCATTCCAGCAGATATATACATCCTTCCTGAAATGAGGTCATCAGACCTGTGCAGTTCCCAAGATGTGGCCTGATTATCCCATTGCCTTATACCACGGGTGGCCAACGAGTCGATCGCAGATTTAATTTCGGTTGATCATGATGAATTTTAAATATACAGTCATCCCTCAATTTGTGCACCTTGTGCAATGAAATTTTTGAGATGGTAAATTGTGGCACATTTTGAAGGAAAAAAGTAGATCACATCACAAATTAAATTGGCCACTCCTGCCTTATACAATGGGATAACCACCTTATCCTTGCAGGCAGAATTTCTGCATATATCATTGACAAATACCCATGAGTTGTCCTGACAGCCTGTCTGCACTACTCCAAGAACTTCATATCTGACTGCACTAAGGTACCACAGAGTTGGTAAATACTCTGTGATTACTGCTACTCATTTGTAGTACCTTGTATTTGTCAAGGTTAAACTTCAGTTGCTATTTTCCAGCCCATCTACCTAATTTTTCTAGATCTTGTTGCAGCAATATACTTTCATTACTGTCATTAACCACTCTGCCAACCTTTTTATTATCTGCAGTTTTAAGCCTGATATGCCTTCATCAATATCATTGATATAGAAACAAAAATGGGCCCAACACCAAAGAGCAGTGTCTGTTGATAACCACTCTCTCTTCTCCCGCTCAACCTTCCCTTTATTCATAGCAGTAACTTACCCTTAATGCCACACTGCTCCAATTTGTGCAGCAGTCTTTTATGTGCAACAGTATATCTCTTGTATACAACAGTATATCAACAGTATATCCAATACCCTTGATCTGATTATCAGTAGTGATTCTTCATGCATTAAGAATCTGCAGATAAATGAACCACTAGGTGGCAGTGATCACAGTGTGTTGAAGTGGGATTTACTCAAGGAGGTAACTACCATCAGAGGTAAAGGGAAGGGTTTTTGTTTTCGTAAGGGCGACTATGATGGTCTGAGACAGTATTTAAATTCTATACAGTGGGACCAACTGATGATGTTACCAACAGCAAACTCAAAATGGGAAGCATTCAAGGAACTAATCTTGGGGCTACCAGGCTTTACATACCAACTAAGAAATATTGTTCAAGGTTTAGGCCTAAATGGTTGTCAGATGAACTAATGAGACATGTGGCAGAGAAGAAAAATGCATGGGATACATACAAATTAATGTGTGACATGGAAGCCTATGATAGATATAAGTTGGTCTGTAACCAAGTCACAAAGGAGATTAGGCAGGCAAAGGCAGACTACGAAAAATCCTTGGCAAAGGATGCAAAGAAAAACAGAAAAGAGTTCTTTACATATTTAAACTCGAGAAGGAAAGGGATGAATCAGATTGGTCCACTGGATATTGATGGTTCAACAGTTGAGGATCCTGCTCAGGTGGCTAACAATCTAAACGAGTATTTTGCATCTACATTCACGCATGAGGAGTTATTCAGGAAGGAGAATGATGTAGGTAAAGTAAACATTGGCAGTGAGCTGGATGATTTTGTAATAACTGAGAGGAAAGTGGAGGAGAGATTGTTGAGGATAAACATAAAAAAGGCACCTGGGGTGGATGGGATCTATCCAGTTATATTAAAGGAGGCAGCAAAGGAAGTAAGCAAACCCCTAGCCATAATTATGAGAGCTTCTTTGGACTCAGGGGAGGTACCCATAGACTGGAGATGTGCAAATGTAACCCCAATTCACAAAGGGGGATCAAAGGCTGACACAAGTAATTATGGACCTGTTAGTTTAACTTCTGTTCCAGGTAAATTAATGGAGGCACTGGTTAAAGAAGCACTGCAGGATCATCTAGACAAGAATTCAGTTATAGCTCAGACGCAGCATGGTTTTGTTAAGGACAGGTCTTGCCTGACCAATTTGATTGGATACTATGATGTAGTCACAAAAGAACTGGATGCAGGGAATAACTTTGATATTATATATTTGGATCTTAGAAAGGCTTTTGATACTGTTGCACATGGAAGACTGCTCCCCAAATTGGAGCAGTGTGGCATTGGAGGCAAATTGCTGCTATGGATAAGGGGATGGTTGAATGGCAGAAGACCGAGAGTGGTAATCAATGGACACTGCTCAACGTGGACTAATGTTATTAGTGGAGTTCCTCAGGGTTCAGTGTTGGGTCCGTTGTTGTTTTCGGTGTTTATGAATGATATTGATGATGGGATATCAAGTTTAATGTCCAAGTTTGCAGATGATACAAAGGTTGGCAGGGTTGTTAAGGATACTACTGACGCTATGCTGCTGCAACAGGATCTGGAAAGGTTGAACAGATGGGCTGAGAGGTGGCAAATGAAGTTTAACATTGACAAATATAAAGTACTACATATGGGAAACAGTAACCCCAGAGCAACGTATCAACTCTGCGGTACTACACTGACAGTGGTGGAGAATGAAAAGGACCTGGGGGTAATTGTGTAGGCAGATATGAAGTTCTCTGAGAGCAGTGCAGACGAGCTGCAAGAGTAGGTCATGGTGTCTTGTCAATGATATACAGGAATTTTTCTAGCAGGGATAAGGAGGTGATTATTCCCTTGTATAAGGCAATGGTTAGGCCACATCTTGAGTACTGTATACAGGTCTGGAGGCCTCATTTCAAGAAGGATGTAGAGCTGCTGGAACGGGTACAGAGAAGGGCAACAAGATTAGTGAATGGAACAAAGGGTTGCTCTTACAAAGAAAGGCGTAAGTTTTGCAAATTACAGAGTCTGGAGACTAGGCATCGGCGAGGTGATCTGATAGAGGTGTATAAGGCTTTGAATGGTTTGAGCATGCTCAATGCCAATGGGATTCTTCATCTTGCTCAGAATAATCACCTCGGAGGGCATAAATTCTAATTGAGGAAGGACGGATGTCGGATAGATGTGCGGAAATTTGCCTTTGGCCAGCGGGTGGTTGGCTGGTGGAACCGACTTCCATCACTTGTTGTTGAAGTTGATAGCCTAAACAAATTTAAAGCTCAACTGGACAGGTATTTCGAACGAACGGAGGAGTGAAATGGGAGTGGTGTGTGTGTTTTTTTTTTTTTTTTTTTTGGCTGATGCTGAATAAGCTCGCTTTCTTGCATCATATGCTTCTACTAATGCTAAAGCTAATGTATCAAACTTTCCTGAAACCAAAGTATAGTAGGCCCTCGTAATAATGCGGTTCACTTTACGCTGATTCGCTGTAATGCTGTTCTTATATTATAAACTGTTATCTCACTATAACGCTGTTTTACTAGTGTACAGATTGAATTGAATTTTTGGCATGTTTAACGAAAATGGTTCATCTGATGTAGTCAATATCATGAGAATGAATAGCAAAACAGCATTAAAATGTTTTCCTTGCCAACTTGAGAAATTTTTCCATGCTCACTGAAAGTCTCTGCCATGCTAATTTAATTGCAGTAGAGTGACTTGTTACGTAGTTCCTAGATCAACATTAGAAAAAAATTAAGTTATGTTTGTTATATTTGCGTTATATGCATTTATCCTACATCTAGTCATCACCCAGTACAGTGTTAGATGTTGTCAGTAATGGAAGTTTATTCGAACATTGTATCATAATTAATGCAACACAATTACATTTTGGAAGGGTTAATAACAGTGGATAAGAATGAAAAAGCAACATCTGGATGTGGTACAAAGACTACAAAGGTAAGAAAAAGACTGAGTTTGAAAATTAAATAAGCCGCTCTGAAGCAAATTGATTCTGGTCAATAAGTGGATATGTGCCGAATAATTTAGGATTGGCAGGTTCAACTGGAAGAACAATTATAAAAAATAAAGAATTAATTTTAGCAGCGGGAAAGATAGTTGTTCCATTATTGATTAAGAAACATCCTTTGGCACAGACTGCAGCTCACAAATACATACATTACCTTATAGGAATATGGCACTTGCTTAGTGCTCTCTGTTTTTCTGGAACTAACAGCGTTAAGTGGGGTTCACCTGTATATGATAAAACTATTTTTTGCATCCAGTTTCTTTGTGATCTCATTGTAGTGTCCAATCAAATTGGTCAGACAAGATGTCTCTTTAACAAACCAGTGCTGTGTCTGAAGTATAATTGTAGCCTTGTCTTGGATGATCCTGCATTACTTATTTAACCAGTGACTCCATTATTTTCCATGGAACAGAAGTTAAACTAACAGGTCTGTAATTACTCATGTCACCCTTTGATTCCCCCTTTGTCAATTAGGGATACATTCACACATCTCCAGTCTATGGGGATGTCCCCTGAATCTAAAGATGCTCTCATAATTACGGCTAAGGGTTTGCTTACTTCTTTCGCTGCCTTCCTTAATATAGAGAGATCCCTTCTACCCCAGGTGCTTTTCTTATGTTTAACTTCTACAGTTTCTCTTCTACTTTCTTCACAGTTATTACAAATCATTTAGTTCCTTGTTAATTTGATTAACTTCAGGCATCCACTTCCCTAAAGAATTCCTCACGAATGAATTTAGATGCAATTCCTCACGAATGAATTTAGTGAATTTAGATGCAAAATACCTATCCAGTTTGTCAGTAATGTGATCAGGATCATTAACAGTTAAATCATCGATATCAAGTGGACCACTATGATTCATTTCCTTCTTTCTAGTCTTTACATAAGTAAAGAAGTCTTTGCTGTTTTCTTTGCATCTGTTGTCAAAGGTTTTTCATAATCTGCCATATCTTGCCTAACTTCTTTTGTGACTTTATTGTGCACTAATCTATATCTATCAGTTTTCTATATTACCTGATAATTTGTATGCATCCCATGCATTCTTAGTTGGAATAAAAAGCATAGTAACTTCTTTGATTATTCCCTGAATGCTTCCCATTTAGAATTTGCTGTTGTTGTTAACACCATTTGTATATAATTGTATATATATTTGTATAATATCATATTATATATAACTGAATTTTTTTTACCAACACAACATGCTAATTTGATTAGAGTTTTAATTATTTAAAAAAATTTTTTTTATACATTCAGCAGATATATATAAAAAAAAATTTATTTCACAAAAAAAATCATCACTATTTTCTCTCTATTTCTCCTTTTTTTTTTTTAGGTGGGAGAGTTTCATGAATATTGCAAACCTGTTATCAATCCCCATTTATCTGAATTTTGTAAAACACTTACTGGAATCACTCAGGCAAGAAATTGATTTTTTCATTTTATGTATTATATATATATATATATATATATTATCGTGCATTTTTAAAATGTGTTTTCATTAATTAAAAATTCTTTGGTAAAGTAATAATTTAATGACAGTCTAATTGCATTATAAAAATGGTAGAATCCTAATAGAGAATATTTTTGAATCTACTATTTGAGAGAAAAGGGATCACGGCAATGCATTTGTACCTGCTTGGTCAGTTTTACGGTTTATAAAGATAACAAAAGTACAAATTTAGAAAATGTAGAATATATAACAAACAAATTAAAAGTAAATTTTAAAGAAGGGAACTACATAATGTACAAATGTTTTTTTTTCTTTAAAAATTCTTTACATTTTGTATCCATGTTGCTTTTCATCTTTGCTGAGTAAGCTTTTTCACATGGGTTTCCTATTCCTCAAGAACTAAGAACTCACAAGAACCCACATGATATACAAAAAAACATGTTCACTAGTGACTCATGGATAATGAATTTGTATTCATGCTACAAGCATGATTGCTATCAGAAGTGCTCAGTGTGAAGTAACAATGGAAGGAGAGAGAGAGAGAGGAAAAAATTGCAAAAGTTTGATTTTGATAAAGTCCAAAAATGTTGGGTAATGGCTACCTATATCTGTTTGAAAATAACATCTCGAAATTTAGATGTTACACACATATGTATCACTTTTTTTCCAGAGGAAAATCATGCTCTCTGTGTTTTTATTGCCAAATTGTAACCTTTTAAAAGATTTTAAAAGGTTACAATTTGTAACCTTTTAAAAACTTTTAAAAGGTTACAATTTGGTTTGTAACCAAATAAAGTTTTTAGTAAAACAAAGTTGACAATATTTTACAAGATCATTTCTTCTGTGATTTATTGGCTGATAAATTGCCATACATTTAAGGATTTAAATTCAGAAATATTATGCAAGATTTAAAATTTTGGCACATTGCACCACTTTTTTCTGGTGTTCAATCACTTGAAAGTTTTTGCATTTTTGTGTAGTAGTTGTAAACGTTATTGAAAGAGGTCCAAAAATGCTAAGAGTTGGCTACCTATATCTGTTTGAAAATATCATCTCAAAATTTAATGCTGTGTAATGTGTGCATGAGACCCCACATATGCACTCGTGCGCACACACTCACTCACTCTTCTGTTAGTACAGTATGGTCTAAGTTGCTGATGCACCTAAAACTCTAAAAAAAAACCAATGAGAACGATAACTTTTCTGTGCTGAGAGCATTTGTTTGGGTTGTTTACATAAGAGTTTTGCACAAAGCCTTTAAGTATAATTTGTATCAGTAGTGGCAAATGATGCAAGAAAGCAAGTTTATCAAACATCAGACAAAAATAAAAACCAATATTTCTCATATCACTATCCCCCTCTAACAGTGTGTCTAATTCTTCCTTGAATTTATTCAGACTATCTGCCTCTACAACACCAGATGGAAGTTTATTCCAAAAATCAACTACCTGCTTGCTGAAGGCAAATTTCTGCACATGTATCCCACAACCATCCTTCCTCAATTTGAATTTTATTCCTCCTCATGTATAGTCTGAGCAAGAGGAAGGATTCCATGAGTATTGAGCTTACTCAATCCATTCAAAACCATAAACACTGTGGTCAGATCTCTTTACAGGTGCCTTGTCTCCAATGCTGTAATTTGCAGAACTGAAGTCTTTCAAGTAAGAAAACCATTTTGTTTCTCTCACTGTCTCTTTGCTCTACTCTGTATCTGGTGCAACAAATCCACATACTTGTTAAAGTGAGGCTTCCAGATCTGTATGCAATACTCAAGATGTGGCCTAACCATTGCCCTATACAATGGAATAATCACTTATCTTTGCTGGCAGAATTCCTGTATATCATTGACAAAACCCCATTAGCAGTACAGAGAACTTCATATCTGACTGCATAATGACCCCCCATGTCTTTTTCATTCTCTGATACCGTGAGTGTGGTTGTGAAGTAACCATGCCATTGTTGTGAAGTAGGCACAGTTTATAATACAGTAAATACAAATTACTGTAATTTTCTCATTTGTAAGCCTTCCTTTTATTTGTGGATTTTGTGTACATTTTAAATTAATTATCCAAAAAAAAAATCAAATATCCAAAATATTCTTGGTGCAAATGTTTTGGATAACCAGGATAATACTGTACATGAGTCACAAAAACATAAATTTCAATTACTGACAATAGAGAAAACAATAACATCATTGTTATTGTTTTTTTTTGGTATGCAAAAAAAAAACAATAACAATGGTGTACATTTGTTGGTACGCAAAATACATAGAGAAACTGTTAAAAAGAATGAACTTTTTTGTTACATAATAGAATGCTTCAGGCCATTCGCCCAACACTGTAGATGCTTGCAAAATATTAACATTGCATTCTTATCTCCTAACAATAACCTCCATTACTCTCGGCGCGGCGCCTCTGTGGTGGGCAGGAGCTGCAGTACGTAGCACACGCTTCTTGATTAGACCTGGGTTCGAGTCCATGACCACCAAATACGGAGGATGCGGAAAGGTCAGGGAATGACCACCGCATATCCCCGGAGCAATATGGCCTTAGTTGCTAATGCTCCTAAAAACCAAATAACAACCACCTCCATTACTCATTGGCCAAGAAATTACAGTGACTTTTAAAGTCCATTTTATACAGGAACTTTGCTAGTAGGGATTAGGAAGTGATTATCCCATTGTATAAGACAAAAGTTAGGTCATATCTTGAGTACTGCGTACAAGTCCAATGAAAGGGTGGTCATACCAAGGCAGGCTTCAGTTCTGCAATTGTAGCATATGAAGACCAGGCACTTGCAAAGTGATCTGATTGAGGTGTCTAAGACTTTGAATGGATTTGGAAGCATCATTGCTGATGGAATTCTTCTTTCTCAAACTATACATACATGAGGGGGCATAAATTCAAATCGAGGAAGGATGAGTTTAGGATAGATGTGTTGGAGGTTTGCCTTCAGCCACTGGGTGGTTGGTCGGAACAAATTTTCATCTGTTGTGGGGGTGGGCAATTTGAATAAATTCAAGGAAGAAATAGATTATTGGGGAGTTTTTTTTGGTTGGTGCTTCATAAATGTGGGAAATTTTTTTGGTTGGTGCTTCATAAACTTGCTTTCTTGCATTTAAAATTATTAATAATAATTAAAACAATTATGCTGTACATATTCAAAATTAATTACATAAAGAAAGTGATAATAAACCATCAAAGTAATTGTGGGAGGGCTTTAACATTAAAGATGATTGACATTATCAGCAGAACCTGGGTTGAGATATCATCTAAATGCATGAACAATGTCTGGTAGAAAATATAGCCAGCTTGTGTGCATAGTTTTGGAGGACATCAATTGGAAGATGTTTCCATTTTGAGAAAATTTTTTTTGTCAAAAAATGCCAATATCAAGGTATGGATTGATTCAAAGTATTTTATTATTTTCTGCGGGCTCCAGGGTTTCCCCTATCCGCCGCTGAAGAGTAACTGTAGAATATTTACAATTTGTGGTTTTACAAAACATCTTGATCCACCAACTTCACAGGAATTATTACAAACAATAAGTCTCTTACCTGAGACCAATGTAGTATAGCTGCACATTTGACCATACTGTATATCCATAACACTTGCAACTCAGTTATTACAATTTGTTGAAGGAACCAATTTCTACATTAACCTTCACAACTTATACAACTATACAGATAGTTAGAACCTTCCAGTTTGGTTACAATGAGGTCCGATACATATCTTACAATTTATACAATTTAAGATTTACAATTTATGCACCTTAGTAGAGGCCGAAGTCCCAGGACACCGCCCACCCAACAGCGAATCTAGCACATCAGCTTATATATTCTAAATGCTAATATTGCCTTCCGGCAATAAACACAAATACATTTCCTCATCTGAGGTCCTGTAACAATTCGATTAATATCAAGACAATATATACAGTGGTAGTACACTTATTACATAATTATTCTCACTTGGCAAGTCCTTTCCTTCTGTGGAAAGCCTTGTCTGCAAAGTTAGCCAGTGCCTGATAAATTTCTTTACATTCTAAATACTTGGTGAAGTTATTTACATCATAAACTTCAGTCAATGCCTGAAGTTCAAATTGAATGTCTACATAATATCGACATTCTAAGATTATATGTTGGACTGTCACGTCTGAGCCACATTTACAAAGAGGAGACGCAGCCAAACCCAGAGTAAATAACTTTGAGTTTAGGCTGCCATGCCCGGATAGAAGGAAAGTTAGGTGAAGACCTGGGTTAAACTAGGGCCAATGTTATTTGTCAAATTCAGCAACTTGAGGTATAAAAAGGGTATTCTTCCAGTGTTGGCATTAGTCCATCGTTTTGCCATTCCTGGAGAAACTGGTTTCTTAATCTAGTATTGTCTTCTTTCACTGGCACGTCCAGGTTAACAGAAAACTAGTTGAACTGTGCTGCAATACCCTTCCTTCTACAGTACTGAGAGTAATTGTACAGCACTTCGTATTTAATTGGTAGTTTACTGTTGATTACTTGTAGTGCTGACGTTGAAATTGTGTGACAAGCTCTTGAAGTTGCAATCAGGAAGAAGCGCTGGGCTTGAGTCAAGATTTTTTCCACCGTGACTGCGTATACTGGGGCCCCAAGCACCCGCAGCATAACAAACAATAGGAATAAATATACATTTGTAGTACAGCTTGAGAGTGGAGGGTTTCAGATCCCAAGAACCTTTGGTAATTCTGATTATTTTGCCTGTCAAAGTCGGGATTTTGCTTAGTACATATTTAGCATGGGTAAGGAATTGAAGTTTGTTATCTAACATAATTCCTAGGTATTTGTATGAGTTAACTAATTTTATTGATTGTTCTTTAATCTTAATACTTGGAGGTCTATTTGGGTATAATTTTCCTTTGAGAAGAATTTGTTTTGGGAACAGAAATAGTTAATTTATGTGTACTACACCACTCGTCTAGGTCTGATAGGACTTCATTAGCACGGATTTCAAGTTGTAGTCTGGAGTTTCCAGAAACAAGGATAATTAAATCGTCTGTGTAAGTGATCTTAGTAGTACAATTATGTTCGGTAGCCAGCCACCCACCCACCCATCAAGGACCACGTTCCAGCATACTGGTCCGAGAACTGATCCCTGAGGGCAACCGCGAGTCACAGGCCTCGCAACAGAGCAGGATCTCACAACAGAGCTGGAGACCACAAGTGAGCGATTTGGGAAATAATCTGTGATGAGACGATAAATAGGCACGGAGACCCCGGCCTCTCGGAACCTCTCCAGGACACTTTGCCACCAAACGGTGTCAGAGTCCACAAGGAGGCCGAGGACACTTTTCATTCGAGGCTGAAACGTTATTAATAACTAGGTTAATGGCATCCACTGTAGACATCCCAGCAGTGAAGCCAACCTGATATCTGTAGTTTAGGTTTCTTTCTTTATAGTGCTTTTGGAATCTCGCTACAATCAGCTTATCTATGGTATGGATTGATGTTTAATTTGCTTAATTCTTACCAAGAATTAAGCATTGAAGTTGCTACCTATATCTGTTTGAAAATATCATCTCAAAATTTAATGCTGTGTGATGCATGCATTAGACCCCATAAAAGTGGTGGCTTCCAGTTTATGCATTAAAATCTGCAGTAAAGAACCACTAAGTGGCATTGATCATCATGTATTGATATATGGGATTCACTTAAAGATGTTGTTACTGGCAAAGGAAAGAGCTTTTGTAAAGGTTGATTACAGTATTCTTAGTTTTTAAATTCTATGCAGTGGGACCAATTGATGATTTTTACCAACAGCAAATTCTAAATGGGATGCATTCGGAGAAGTAATGGTAGAAGCTGTTAGGCTTTTCATACCAATTGAGAGATACTATTCAAGACCTAGACCTCAATGGATGTCAAATGAACTGATGAGACTCTTGCCAGAGAAGAAAAATGCATGAAATACATATAAAATGCATTTAAATTATCAGATGATACAGAAGCCTACAGTAGATATAAACTGCGATCAAATCATAAAGGCAGTTAAGCAAACTAAGGGAGATTGTGACAACTCTGGCAAAGATTTCTTTACTTATATTAACAGTAGAAGGAAGGAATGAATCATAATCCCAGGGGTTCACATCTGGTGAGTATGGGCTTGGCACACCCAGGGCCCTTAGCTGGATATCATCATTCTTCTCTTTCTTGGTGATTCTCTTCTACTTCTGACTCTCTCTCTCTCTCTCTCTTTTTGGCTGGTGCAGCTGGAGGCTTCCTTGCACCATATGGCTAATAATAATATTGGTCTGATAGCTATGAATGGTTTAACCATTGATGAACCTGCTCAGGTTGCTGACAAACTGAATAGCTATTTTGTATCTGCATTGACACATGAGGAATGTTTTAGGAATGGGGATGCCAGATGTTTATCAAATTCTAAGGAAGCAGATTGATTTTGTGATAACTGATAACAGTGGAAGAGAAATTGTGGAAGCCAAATATAAAAAAGGTACCTCGAGGGGATGGAATCTATCCAGTTATATTAAGGGGGCAGAAAAAGAAGTAAGCAAATCTTTAGCCATGATTATGAGAGCATCCTTGGATTTGGGGAGGGGTCCCTATGGAGATGTTGCAAATGTATCCCTAAGCTTGACTTCTGTTTCAGGGAAAATATGGAGTTGTTGGCTTGGAAGAAGTAATCCAAGACCATCTAGAGGATTGGATTGCAGTTATACTGCTATTACAGCATGGATTTAATTACCCTAGGATGGTAAGGTCTGTCAAAACCTTACCATCCTAGAGGTAACTGTAAGGTAATTAAAAAAGGCTGCTAGAAGATTAAATATATTATATTAAATGCTTATGTGAATAATATGTTCCAGTTAAGCATGGATTTAAAGGGCAGTCTTGTCTCCAATCTGATTGGATTCTATAACACTAACAAAGAACTGGATGCATAAAATAATTTTGACATCATGTGCTTAGATTTCAGAAAAGATTTTGATACTGTTGTACATAAGAGACTACTATACAGATTGGAGCAGTGTGGCATTAAGGGCAAGTTGCTCCTATGGATAAAGGGATGGTTGAGTGGGAGAGGACAATGATTATCAATGGGTATTGCTCTTCTTGGACTAATGTTATTAGTGGAGTTGCCCAAGCTTCAGCACTGGGGCCATTGTTGTTTTCTATATTTATTAATGGTAATGATGAATTCATATCAGGCTTAATGTCCAAGTTTGTAGATGATACAAAGGTTGGAAAGGCAGTTTAGACAAATTAAGCAGATGGATGAAAAGTGGCAGTTGAAGTTTAACATTGACAAATGCAGGATATTACATATGGGTAGCAGCAGTGCCAGATTAATGTACTCCTTAGTCCCTTAACAAAAGCCAGTTCTTCAATCTAAAAGAGTTTGCTATCTTATATTGAGCAACATGGTTGGAGAAATGAATTTAGCCTAGACTCCAAACATCAAGAGAAATGGGATTCCTTTCCTCACCATTCATTCACTGCTCTAACAACCAGTGTATCCAGTGAAGTTTTCCCCTACCAGTTATTTAGCATTGTCTTAGTTCACTAACAGTTGCTCATTCTGAGCTTCAGCCTATGCTGTAGGTGTGTAATTTGATATCATTCCCTTTATGTATAGTGGGCATTTCTAGAACACAAGAGGATCACAACCAGGATGGCTGTAGCCAACAATAGTTAATCACACAGGTTACCAGTGCACAAGTCCTGACATTCTGAAGCAACACCTATCACAGCTTGTGAAATAGTTTTATTTATACAAGTATATTTTATTGTCTTAAAATAGGTTAATGAGCTATAAGATGAGCAGCAACCTGCATCCTTCATGTTAGGAGATGATAACGGGACTTTGTCCATCAGTCTGGGCCAAGAATGTTGAGATCAGAACACATTTTTATGATAATGAAATCATGCTGTAAAGCCTAAGGAATTTTTATATAATTTAAGGACATGTATAGCTGAAGAAATGGAGTTTAGCTATGGTGGACTTACATCCTTGTTTTATAACACTGGTAGGAAAAAGTCAAGTTTTCTGAAAGTTATTGATCTCTCAAACTGTAAGGATTCCATCATGAGTTTTCATCAAGTATAATTATACTTCAAAAAGTGAAGTATAATTACACTTATTAGTAATGTGGTATCCTTCCTCCCACCCCCAGACTGCTGTTTCAGTGCATCCATTTCAGTGCACAAAGAACTCTAAAATTTCAGAAAAATATGACCAATATCGTCAAGAATTTAAGGGGATAAAAATGGCTAAACTGCAGGACTAAAGGAAGAACTGGAAAAGTTGTTTAAAATTAAACTTGAGGTAGTGTCACAACTTATCACTACTTCTTTTTGTAATTTTCATGGACTATTTAATAAAAGTGTGAATGTAAGTTATTGACAAAGTTTAGTGTGGGAGATGGCAAATATTGGCTCAGTCTTATATGAAGGTGATATTGTGCATAAATAGTAGCTTCTAAGATCTTCAAGAGTCTGAAGAAATTAATGTGTTGTAGAGAATTTAACATGAAATTAGATACACAAGAAAATGAGTTGTGAGAGACAAGGAAAATTTGGAGTGTAGGCTAAATAACCAAAAATTGCAACAAGCTAGTAATTTTATGTATCTGGGAACAGTGTTTAATGAAGATGGGAGCCATTTGAAAGAATTTGGATTAAAAGAGAAATTAGGCCAAATAATAAATATTAACTGTATGTAACATGGTTTTTTAGATTTTAACCCATGGAAGTAACAGCTGGGTAAGAAAAAATAAATTGATCAAAATTTGTAGGATGTGTTTTAAGAAAATAAATGAAATTAGTATTTAGTATTAGTATTAGTATTAGTAACGGCCGTATGGTGCAAGAAAGCCTATGGCTTATGCTGCACCAGCCAAAAAAAAAAAAAAAAAATCCGAACAAAACAATGATAAAAACAAAAATTAAATAAATAAATAATAATAATTAATAAATAAATAAAAATAATAAAATGAAATTAAAAATTAAATAAAAAGGAAATTAATCCTATCATCCTATGCGCTTCCCTTACCCGAAAGTACTATCCAGATGACCTTTGAATTTCCCCAAACTGTCGGCCTCCACCACCCATGAAGGCAACTTATTCCAGTAATTTATAACTCGCTGGCTAAAATAAAACTTCCTGCAGTCCAATCTAAACATTTCCCCGCGTAACTTGAATTTATGTCCCCTAGTTCTAGCATCATTTATAATCTTGAAAATTTTGTCCTCATTCATTTTACTGATGCCTCTCAGAGCCTTAAACACCTCAATCAAATCTCCTCTAAGGTGTCTAGTTTCCAAACTCTGCAACCCACATATTCGAAGTCTTTCTTCATAAGGACGCCCTTTTGCCGATCTCACCAGGCGAGTTACCCTTCTTTGCACCCTTTCAAGAAGCTCGATGTCTTTCTTTAGGTGCGGTCTCCATACTTGAACACAGTATTCCAAGTGTGGTTTAACATAGGCCTTATATAATGGGATTATCACGTCCTTATCTCTACTTGCAAAAGTTCGATAGATCATCGATAGGACACCATGGGCCTTCCTTGCAACCTGTTTACAATGCTCAGAGAATTTCATGTCTGACCGTATCGTAACACCCAAGTCCCTTTCCTCCAGTACTGGGTTTAGTTGAACTCCACCAAGTGAATAAGATTTTTTGGGATTACTGTTTCCCAGGTGTAATACCTTACACTTTGTTGGATTAAAGCACAGCTGCCATTTTTCTGACCATTCCTGAAGTCTATCTAGGTCTCTCTGAAGAAGCTCAGCTTGACAGTGATCATTAATGGTTATAATGAAGTCTGGTTGACAAATTGACATATGGAAGCAGTGGCAAAACTGTATTATAAATGAGAAACTAAGAAAAAACCTTGGAATAAAAAATATCCAAAGGTAAGTGAAGAAAGCTTAAAATAGTATAGGCATATAAAAAAGGTGAGAGAAGGGAGATTAGAATATTCAAATCAAAAATGAATAGTAATAGGTCTAGAGGCAGACTAAGCATTAGGTAGATTGATGGTGTCAAGCAAGCATTAAAGGGAAGAGGGCTTACTGTGGCTAGGTCTAAAGGTCTAATGGAAAATAGGACAGCATGGAGAAAACTAGTGATTGAATGGCTGATAGTCTAGAAGAATTGATTTGTTCTATCATAGTGACTTGGAGGCTGAGAGGGGAACAGGCATCCTATGTGTTATCAGACACTCAGGCTAAAACACTGAATTCAATATGTTTCTATTTTAGAAGAAGTCTGGTTGGCCTGCCTTCATAAAATCCACCCATGCACACCTTCTCGATGGTAAGCCTGTTAAGTCACTTTGTGGCAATGGACGTGTAGTGGTTCTCTTCAAGACGTTTGGTCAGTGTGAAGAGGAAAAGACAAAACCTTCCAGCACATGAAAACATGATGAAACAAATGGCCCTCAGTCCTAAGTGCCCTTCACTCCACCTTTTACGGTAGTGAGAGGATCATAGTGGAAGCAGAGGGCTCTAAGAATCTCTGGGTACGACCAGCTGTCATGCACGGAAACTGAACTTGGCCTGTTACAATGTAAAATGACTCATTGGTGAAGATAGGATATTAGAGCTGAAAAAGGAATTAGAAAATGTGAATTGGAATATCATTGGTTTGGTTGAAACAAGAAGAAGAAGAAATTAATCACTTATAAGTTTATCATGTGGAAATCTGCTGTACACCAATGGAAACAGTGAAAAGAGCAAAGGTGGAGTTGGCTTTCTGGTCCATAAAGATATAAAAAAACATTTTGAAATTCAAAAGTACATCACCAAGAGTGTCAAGAATGCTTCTCAGGATTTCTAACAGGTACAAACTAAAGGTTATAATGATTTATGTACCAATGTCGAGCCATAATGATGTAAAGGTTGAAAAAATGTACACCAAATTTGAGAGACTTCTAGATGAACAGAAAACTCACTACACCATTATTATGGATGACTTCAATGCTAAGGTTGGAAAGAGAGAAAACAGTTCAGAAATGCAAACTATAGGAAATTTTGGAATTGGTGAAAGAAATGAAAGAGGTGAAAGACCTTGGAATTTGCAGAATCTCGAAGAATGTCAGTAATGAACACTTCTTTCAAGAAAAGGGTGAACAGAAAGTGGACATGGAAGATCTCAAATGGATTAACAACTAATGAAATTTATTTCATCCTCACTAACAGAAGATATATTTTGAATGATATTACTGTCCTGAACAAGGTAAATGTTGGAAGTGATCACAATGGCAAGATGTGTACTTGATATAGATGTAAGAAAAGAAAGGAAAAAACTGACTGTAGTAAATAATAAGGTCTTTGAGATAACAGAAGAGGAGAAAAAGCAGTATGTACTGGAACTTAAGAACAAGTTTGAGCTTCTGTAGACCTTTCAGGTCCAAGATGAGAGCCTTGTTGATCAATTCGGCCCTGGAGAGATTGTGCAAGGCTCAAAGGGTAGAATTTTTCTCGGCCTGGTCTGTGCTTGTTAACAGGAGAGATTGCTTCTACAGGGATGGGATACACTTAAATGGAAAGGGTGCAAGAATATTTGCTGATGCTATCGAGGCAGCGTTAGGCGGGTCAGAAAACTGCTAGCTTGGGGGATACAGATTAATAGATTAACAGTAGCCGCTGGCAGAGGTGAAAGTGATCCTTGCACTGCTTCTATTGGAATGAGCAGCAGCCTGGAAAACAAGATGCAGGGAATTTCAGAGGCTGCTGGGAGTCATTGCAATACATGTAAACACCTGGGCTATGTTAGGGTAACTAAGAATAGGAACAGGTGCATGTATACTTGTGTGTACACCAATGCTAGGAGTTTGGTAAATAAATTTGATGAATTTGAGGTGTTGGTTAAAACATCAAAGGTAGATATTGTTGGGATATCAGAGACATGGTGTCACATAGATATCAGGAATGCAGAAATGGAATTTTGGGAGTACAATGTGTACAGGAAGAAGAGATGGGATAGGAAGGGAGGTGGAGTTATGCTATTAGTTAAAAAACACATAAAATCCAAGGAAGTACAGCCAGTCGACATGGCTGGACAGTGCAGTGTTGGGTCAGTTTGGTGTGACACAAGCACTGGGAAATCAAAATTGAGAGTAGAAGTGTGTTATAGGCCTAATGACTAAGTATAATAAATAACTGAACAAGGAAATAGAGTGGGCCAGTAAATCAGAGAGTCTTATAATGGGGGGGTTTTAATTTCCCAGATATTGACTGGAATTTGTAGGTTTGTCACTGATACACTAGCAATGCTTTTGTGGATTTATTGGATGATTGTTTTGTACATCAGCATGTTCAGGAGGCAACTAGAGGGAGTAATACTCTTGATCTAATTATCAGTAGTGATTCTTCATGTATTAAGAATCTGCAAATAAAGAACCACTAGGTGGGAGTGATCACAGTGTGCTGAAGTGGGATTTACTCAAAGAGATAATAACCATCATGGGTAAAGGGAATCGTTTTTGCTTTCTTAAAGACAACTATGGGGGTCAGAGACAGTATTTAAATTCTATACAGTGGGACCAATTGATGTTACCAACAGAAATTCAAAATGGGAAGCATTCAAAGAATCTTGGAAGCTACTAGGCTTTTCATACCTACTAAGAAATATTGTTCAAGGTTTAGGCCTAAATGGATGTCAGATGAATTAATGAGACATTTGGCAGAGAAGAAAAATGAATGGGGTGACACAGAAACCTATGATAGATATAAGCTTGTCTGTAACCAAGTCACAAAGGAGGTTAGGCAGGCGAAGGTAGATTACGAGAAATCTTTGGCAAAGGATGCAAAAGAAAAACAGCAAAGAGTTCTTTACTTATGTAAACCTCTAAAAGAAAGGGATGAATCAGATTGGTCCACTGGATATCGATGGTTCAACTGTTGATGATCCTGCTCATGTAGCTAACAAACTAAATGAGTATTTTGCATCTAGATTTGCACATGAAGAGTTATTCAGGGAGGGGAATGCTGGAGGTGAATTAAACTCTGGCAGTGAGCTAGATGATTTTGCAATAACTGAGAACAAAGTGGAGGAGAAATTGTTGAAGATAAACATAAGAAAGGCACCTGGGGTAGATGAGATCTATCCAGTTATATTAAAGGAGGCAGCAAAGGAAGTAAGCAAACCCTTAGCCATAATTATGAGAGCTTCCGTGGACTGGAGATATGCAAATGTGACCCCAATTCACAAAGGAGGATCAAAGGATGACACAAGTAATTACAGACCTGTTAGTTTAACTTCTGTCCCAGGGAAATTAATGGAGGCACTCTTAAAGAAGCACTGCATGATCATCTAGACAAGATTTCAGTTATAGCTCCGACACAGCATGGTTTTGTTAAGGGGACGTCTTGTCTGACCTGTTTGATTGGATACTATGATGTGGTCACAAAGGAACTTGGATGCAGGGAATAACTTTGATATCATATATTTGGATCTTAGAAAGGCTTTTGATACTGTTGCTCATGGAAGACTGCTGCACAAATTGAAGCAGTGGCTTTGGAGGCAAATTGCTGTTATGGCTAAAGGGATGGTTGAGTGAGAGAAGACAGAGTGGTAATCATTGGACACTTCTCTTCGTGGACTAATGTTATTTGGGAGTCCGTCAGGGTTCGGTGTTGGGTCAATTGTTGTTTTCTGTATTTTTTAATGATATTGATGATGGCATATCAGGCTTAATGTCCAAGTTTGCAAACAGTACGAAAGTTGGCAGGTTTGTTAATGACAGTATGCTGCTGCAACAGGATCTAGAAAAGTTGAGCAGATGGTCTGAGAGGTGGAATCTGAAGGTTAATATTGACAAATGTAAAGTACTGCATATGGGGAGCAGTAACCCTAGAGTAATGTATCAACTGTGTGGTACTACACTGACATCATCACTGTCCTAACACCTACTTGTACCTGTGCTTCCTGAGCAATAAGCTCATCTGCGCTTTATTCCTCTATCCTATCAGTTTTAATCTTTTGGTCCTTAATCATATCCTCTGTATGATAAATCAAACATTGAGGATATGTTACCGCCCCTGCCCCGAAGAGGCGGATATCGACTATCTAGAGCTCAATTAAACTTTAAACTTCAAAGGCAAACTTCTATAAATTGATTCTTGTTCCAGCCAAATTAAAACTCTAAACATTTAAAATTCATCAATATTTTTTTGTATTTTATACTTTTTACAATATTTTCTTTTATACAACTATAAACTCTAAAATAAATATAAAACCCTAAACAATAAAATTAATCAATATATTTTTGTATTTTATATTTTATAATTTTTTTTTTTTTCAACATTTCCTTTTAATACAACTATGAACTATAAGATCAATAAATTCCAATTCCAACTAAATCTCAACTCCATAAAAACACTATTTACATATATACAAACTTTTACGATTGTCTAATCCTGTTTACTTCTCTAGCGAACTCAGCAAAAGTTTCATTCCATTCTCTATTCTTAAACAAGTCACTCCAGGTGTATGAGTCGGAGCCAATCTGCCTAATTAACATATTCCTTGGTATATCATATCTTATACACTGTCGTAAAATATGCTCTGTATCCTCTACCATCCCACAAATACACATTGGATTTTCTTCTACACCAAGCTCTACCAGTCTTTTCTTTAACCCATGTCCAGTTATTAACATTGTTTGGAACATTCCTAGACCAGACCAAGATAATCTCTTTCATAGTTTTCACCCCAGGCAGAAAGGCAAAGGTAACACGCCCCTTAGCAGAACTATTCCATCTTTCCTGCCAAATACAATCTATATCATGCTGCAACCTTTTCTTTTCTACTTTCAAATTGTGTCTTCCGTACTCTCTTCCCTCTTCTCTACAAGATTTTATTCCCATAAGTTCTATTCTCTTATTATTCTTAATCTCATCGCATATTCCATTGTCCTTTTAAGTATAATCAGATCCACTGGTTCCTTTCCTGCAATAACTTGCAGAGCATCATTTGAAACGGTTCTGTAGGACCGCGTCACCGCCAGAAGGGCAAATCTCTGTGCTGAAATATTACTACTTTTAACGTGGCTATTAGTCACACTATGACCCCAAGCCCCACATGCATATGTCATAATCTGTAGAAATATACATTTATAGAGGAGGTCTAAGGACTTGCCTTTCACTCCCCATTCTACCCTTGTGACTTTCCTAATTTTTAAATAAATCATTCTCACTTTATCTCTTAATTTCTGCACGTGAGGCAAAAAGGACATCCTTTCATCCACATAAACTCCTAGGTACTTGACCAAGGGGGCATATGCTATCGTCGTACCAAATATTTTTGCAGTTGGCCTTCTTTCACTGAGCTTCCCTTTGAGCAGAACCATGTTAGTTTTTTTCATTGATATCTCCATTTTATGGACCACAGCCCATTTCTCCACTTGTCCCATAGCCCTCTTAATTCTCTCCTCCAATTCTTTTCTAGACTTTCCCACCACCATTATTAACAAATCATCAGCACATGCTGCCAGTTCACATCCTACCCACTCCTGAACCAGTAGCTCATCTAATACAATATTCCAACTATTTCAGCACAGAGATTTGCCCTTCTGGCAGTGACGCGGTCCTACAGAACCATTTCAAATGATGCTCTGCAAGTTATTGAGCAAAGGAACCAGTGGATCTGATTATACTTAAAAGGACAATGGAATATGCAGTGCGATTAAGAATAATAAGAGAATAGAACTTATGGGAATAAAATCTTGTAGAGAAGAGGGAAGAGAGTATGGAAGACATGATTTGAAAGTAGAAAAGAAAAGGTTGCAGCAAGATATAGATTGTATTTGGCAGGAAAGATGGAATAGTTCTGCTAAGGGGTGTGTTACCTTTGCCTTTCTGCCTGGGGTGAAAACTATGAAAGAGATTATGATTGAACCTTGTCGAGCACCTCTTGTTACTTCCTGAGTAACTTTTCCTTATTTTGCTACAATTGTAACTTTCCTATCTTTAAAATAATCTTTTAAAATTCCATATAACTGCCCAGTACACTTCATTTTTCTCATTCTTGCTAGAAAGCTTGGCCACCATATACAATCAAATGCCCCCTTAAAGTCAAGAAATATATCCAGGACGTAATTTTCTGAAGTCTCTTGTACTTATGACACCATTTTAACCACAGCATCTTCAGTAGATCTGCCCCTCCGAAAGCCAAACTGCCTAGGGCTGCTCATTCCACTACTCTCATAATATCCCTCCAATCTATTCATCAACACACTCTCAAAAACCTTTGCAATAACTGGCAATAATGCCACTGGTCTATATGATCCAGAATCTGTCCTCTCTTTTTCTCTATTCTTAATATTTTAATGTATGCCTCCTTCCAACAACTAGGAAAGATTTTCTCATTTAAGCACACATTAAATAACTCTACCAGTTCCTTTCCAAATTTCAAACCAAACTTCTTTATCACTTCGGGTAGCAATCCATCTCTGCCTGGTGCTTTCTTTGTCTTAACTTTCTCCAATACTATCTTCAATTCTTCCTCCGTAATTAAACTTTCAATTTTCTGCTCCCCCACATATTCATCATTTAATTTCTTGATTTGTCTTTGTTCTCTACTATCCAAACTTATTTGATCTATAGGAAACAATGAGGAGAGAAAACTATGCATGGAGGACTCCCAGTTCCTTGTACTCTGATTTTCTATTTTAATAGTACTATGCTAAATATTTGTATTGACGATTTATTGTAAACTCTACTGACTGGGTTGTCGTGTCGGAGTATAAACAGAAAATTTATTTATTTATTTATAAACTTGATCAACTTTCATTCTATCAAATAATAATTTGTATGGTAATCCCCATACATTCTTATTCATTTCCTCTGTTATGTAGTTTCGCCATGCTTCTCTCTTCTCTTTTTGAATTCTACGAACATATTCCTGTCTTATTTGTTGGTATTGTCTCTTTAAATCCTCCATTTGTTCACTTATTCCTCTTCTCTGTACCCTCTGGAAATTCCTCCTAGCCCTGTTCACTCTCCTCCTCATTTCCACTAATATCCTGCTGACCGGGCTAGCCAGGTGGGTAAAGTGCCTGCCAATCCAAAGGTCGCAGGTTCGAATCCTGCCTCGGGCTTGGATCAGAGTACTGCAAAAACCTTGGGAGGTGCATTATGGCCACAGAAGCCGATGCGCCAACAACTACCAAAAAAAAAAAAAATCCACTAATATCCCATTCCACCAAGGTGATACATCTATGATCGCTGGTAGTCCAGTCCTCCCTAAACCTCCAACAACATATCTTATTCCACAAGGCTTCTGTAGTTAATGTTAAATCTATATTAGATTCTCCTTGTATAGTACTGAAGGTAGAGGGCTGGCCCAGCTCATTTACAATATTAAGGCTCTGACTTACCAACATTTCCTCTAATTGATTTCCTCTATTATCAGTCTCGCGACTTCCCCAAGTTGTTGAACTTGCATTTGAATCAATACCAATTAAAATTTTCTTTCCTTGTAATACATCTACCACTTTTTCAATATAGTTTAAATAAGGCTGCAGTTCATCATGGAACTGGCAGTACACACTTACCATATATATACGCTGCCAATCTCACTCAGGATCTCAGCACAGACTCCACGAGTAAAACACAACTCATCAGTTTGTGTTACCACACAGTCTGCATTTCTCACTATGATAGCAGCCTGACTGTTTACTCCGGACTGCACAATGTTATCAGTTATTTTATAACCTTTAACAAGGTTTCCAACCCCGTTTGGCTCCTGAAGAAGGAGAGCATCATAGTCTTTTTTGTCCGTCTGATGACTCAACTGCAATGCAACATTATAGGATCTTTGCCCATTCACTTGCAGTACCTTTAGCTTTTTCATTTCTATTTCTCTCTTATCCATAATCTAATGTAGTCCTATATTGTTCATAATACTTCTTATATTCACTGCATTCCTTGCTTCTAATTGGATGGCAAAAATCTCTATTTTTTCTCTTACAATTAATATATTTATATAGCACTTCATTTTTCTTTTTACAGTCTTTAAAAACATGTCCCTCTTCTCCACAATGTCCACACGTGGTCTTCCTCTTACACTAATAAGCCACATGGCCATAAGATAAACATTTTAAAACATTTTGGAATGAGGACAATATCCTTCACCCAAAATGAGATCCACTGGCAATAGACTCTTCCTTTATTTATTAATATATCTCTCAACTCTTTGGGCACTTCCAAAATCCAATTACTTCCTTACTTGAAGAAATAGACCTCACAATTGCTTCCTTTTTAACCCTTTCCAAACTATATCCATAATCAAACAAACTTCTATCCCAAAGTTCTTGCATAAACTGTTCCTTATGTATATCCTTATTCACATCATATACTATTATCTTTAAACCAGGTTTCTTTGGAACTTCGATTTTAATACCAGACTCTTCCAACCTCTTTTTATTCTGTAATTCACATAGATCACTTATAGAATCAACTTCAATCAATATTCCTCTATCTCTAATCTTTCTTGTTCTCTTTACTTTAACTTTCTTCATTAAAGGTCTTATATCCTCATTCACCACTGCTCCAACTTGTTCACTCGTAGTATATTTATCTGTATTCGCCTTAATGAAGGCCACTATAGTTTCACCTCCCTTTTTAACTTCCTTCACTTTTTCTCTTCCCTTCTCTAATACGGAAGCATAACTTTCAAATTGTTGTTCTTGATCCTGAATTAACTGTCTACAGTCTTTTACTCTAGATACCATTACTCTATTTTCCACAAACAATATAATTGCTCTATCTTCCAACGTATCCCACATTGAAAGAATCTTGTTCATGGCAGCTCTAGTTACTTTATTTGCATCACAAAATAAAAATGGAGCCTAGTCTGTGCTTGTCTTATTTCCAAAAACTCCTCCCAAATATCTTTTCCTATACCCACATGTTCACTATCTCCATTATCTATCTCCTCATCTTCTACTCTTATCCTTTTCTGTGCCCTTCTTTCCTTATTTTCTTCTCCATCTTCCCCTTTTTCTTCACTTTCTATTCTCTCTAAACTACCAACTGCCGCCGTCTTTAACTGTTCTTGAAACTGCATCTCCTCCAACTCTTCGTCATCCATCGCCAGCAGATCCTCCTCAGATGAGGAATCCTCACTCCTTCTATGAGCCATAATAACTCAAACAATAAGATTTTAATACTAAGCAATCAAACTTAGCAATCTAAATATTTAACTAGCTGGATTCACTCCAGGACCAGAAATGCTCCTGTCCCCAAAAAAAAAACAAACGCTGATTAATAAATTCCTAAGCACTCTGGTGCGTATATAGTAATTATTACTAGACCACCTACAAAAATAATACAGTAAAACTTAAAATTCTACCAAAACACTGAAATTCACAACAGTCCAGACAATTGAAACTTGTCTACTATACTCAAAACGTTTATTCATACACACTTATAGTGTCCACTTATCCTTATAATTCTCACTGTCCAAATCTAGTTCCAACTCCACTTCGCCAACCAGGACTTTCCTGGCCGCCCACCCCAGGCCATGAGGAGGCGGGAGTCTTGGCAATTGTATCTGACTGCTTCCTTGTAATTTTCCGCACTAAAAACAGTAAAAATATACAGTAGTCCTTGTATATCTCTCACTAATAGCACTTTATAGCTCACAAGAATCACAATCCAATATACGCTTGCCCTGGGGCAGTACTACACTGACAGTGGTAAAGAATGAAAAGGACCTGGGGGGTAATTGTGCAGGCAGATATGAAGTTTTCTGAGCAGTGCAGACTGTCTGCAAGAGTAACTCATGGTGTCTTGTCAATGATATACAGGAATTTTTCTATTCACTATTAGGCCAGTACTCAAAGTGTAGTCAGGCCACACCTTGAGTACTGTATACAGGTCTGGAGGTCTCATTTTAGGAAGGATGTAGAAGTTGCTGGAGTGAGTGCAGAGAAGGGCAACAAGATTAGTGACTGGAACAAAGGGTTGCTCTTACGAAGCAAGGCTTAAGTTTTGAAATTACAGTTTACAGGGACTAAGCACCTGCCAAGTGATCTGATTGAGGTGTATAAAGCCTTGAATGGTTTGAGCATGCGCAATGCTGATGAGGTTCTTCCTCTTGCTCAAAATAATCGCCTAAGAGGGCATAAATTCAAATTGAAGAAAGATGGTTGTAGAATAGATGTGCGGAAGTTTGCCTTTAGCCGGCATGTGGTTGATTGCTGGAACAGACTTCCATCTGTCGTTGTAGAAGTTGATAGCTTAAATAGATTCAAGGCAGAACTAGACAAACATTTGGAGCAAATGGATGGGTGAAATTAGAAGATTTGGGTTTTTTTCAGCTAATGCTATATAAGCTTGCTTTCTTGCATCACGTGCCATGCTAATGCTAAGATATCGACGAGGAATACAACTTTCCGGAAGTGATAAAGCCCGAGAAACCTATACGTAAAAAGAAATCCAAAGAAGAAAAAAAATTAGTCAAGAAACACTTGTCATGATTGACTGAAGATGACAAATGAACAGTAAGATAAACACTGACAAGGACAAAATTGAGTATACTGAGTTATGTATAGCCATTAAAAAGAGACAGAGAGGACGTAAGAAGATTTAACACAAGAAAAGTAGAACAAGTATTAAGGGAAAACAAAGGACTTGAATCAGCAGCCATGAGCAGTAATACAGAAAGACAAATGATACTGAAACTGAAGAATAGTTGGTGTACTTATGAATAGCAGAGAAGGCATAATTCAAAAATAAACTACTATAAAGAATTATATAAGGAGCAAGGGAATAATGCCAGCAGTGGGGAAGATTGATCACAAATTAGCAACACATACCCCGATACTCTTCCTAATGAAGTAGAACATGCATTGAAGAAAATTAAGAATCAGAAAGCCACAGGTGAAGATGAAGTTACTATAAAGTTGTTAAAATTGGTAGGAAATGACATAACACAGAAACTGGCAAGACTTCAAAGAATACATTAGGAAAGTCGTGACCCCTAAGGAGTGGAATAATGCAGTCATAATTTTGCTGCATAAGAAAGGAGCTAAATCAGAAATTGAAAATTATAGACCAATTAGCTTGTTGTCCCACAAAGTCTAGTTTTATACAACAACCAGTATGGTAATGTGTTGGGTCACTGTTTGAATGGATAACAGCTTTTATTCATCTAGGCATTGACTCCACTTGATGTCTGAAGACATCCGTAGGAATCTGCAGCCATGCTACCTGCAAGGCTTTCCACATTGTAGGAACAGATGACGGCAGCATGTCCATACACCTCATTTCCATATCTAAACATCTCAAGTTTTCAATTGGATTGAGGTCAGGTGAATTTTGGGGCAAATCAAGATAGGTGATATCTTTATTGTGCTCAGTGAACTACTTGTGCACAATGCAGGCCTGATGATATGCTACATTATCATCTTGGACGATCCTGTTTCTGTCTGGGGGGAAATGCAACACGGCAGGATGCACACGGTCTCCAATGTCTGCCGGTAGACCTCTCCAGTGAACATTGATCCATACACACCTAGGGTCCTAGTTCTTCCTACCAAAACATCTCCCATACTAAGCAAACCACTGCCACCTCCTGCCTGGATAGTGAGTAACATGCACAATGGGTCTATGGACTCATTGCTTGCACCATACACAAAGGTGTCTGTTGGCATGTTGCACCGGGTATTTTGACTCATCTAACCAGCTCACTTGTTACTATACCTCCATGTCCAACCACTGTGTTGTCAACATCACAGTGTTCACAATATATCAACATAGATCAGCAGTGAGGAGAGGGTGTCTCTAGTGTGCACTGCATCGTTATTTAGGATACTGTTCTTGCATTCCCCATATTGTATTGCAGTTTAAACTGTCACACAGGATCTGCTGTTCAGCTTGTACAACGTGCCGCACCTTTCACTTACCACGAACATCCACCTAGCATAATCCTTTATATTTCTGTCGGTAGGAGGTGGTTTGTCCCATTAGACACCATTCTTTGTACACCTAAACCACCAGTGGGCTGTAAGCAACCAACAAGACATGCCATTTCTGATAGGGAAGCTCCCCTAATCATGCCCTTTTGAAACTCTGTGATATATATATTATATCCCATAACTGCTACTTTATCACTTTGACTTGCATGATCAGATGCAAATTACCACGCTGCAGTGTATGAAGTTATTTGGCTTTTGATGTGAAAACATCTGTGGCGGCACTAGAGTAAAATTGATTGGTAATGAAATTTTCTTATGGTTACGGTAATGACAATTGATTGTTAACAAAATTTTTATAGAAATGATGCAATTGATTGGTAACAATTTTTTTACAGAAATGATGCAATTGACGTCACTTCCTGTTAGGTGGCTGTTAGATTTTAAATGGTGCAAATGTCGTCACTTCCTAAATGGTGCTAACTCAGTCACTAACGTTGATTCGGTAGAGTAAGTGGGTAGTAATATTATGCAAGAATAAAATGCAGACTTTAATAAAATCTGTTTCTCAAGATTTTGATCAACATCAACTAAGTTATGTCAGTAAGTACGTTTTGATCAGACTGTTCAAAAATTCAAACAATTTTACTCTAGTGACACCCATAGATGTTTTCACATAAAATAAAACATCTTTCGTGCATACAGGGTACACTTGCTGCTTTTTTTTTTATACTGCGAGCTATGCGGCACAGTCCATTATGGATAGGGTAGTCACAATTCAGTGATCAAAAGTGTAGTGTATATATGTGTATTTTATTTTTAATGACAGTTAATATGGAAAATAGACAATGACTGTAGGGCAAAATATAGCAGAATAACCAATTACTGCTATACAAAGTGTGATGGGAATTATTTTGAGTCTTGAAGTTGTGGTTTAGTAGGAGTTGTGACATGTCACAACAAATTCAATGACTCATTTGGACATAATAATAATGAATCAGCTGTTACATGAATCTGCAATTTGTCTAAATTAGCATATTGCATGTGGGCTGCAATACTGGCACAACCCAATGTTATGTTTGGTAACATCAAAAATCAGTTCCAAGCTAAAATTGTCAGATTATTTTGTGGTTTTTGAATGGGTGCTAGCTAATAAGTGCTAGCTTCAAAATTGGGTAATTAAAATCAGCATCTTAATTATCTAATTGTGTATTACTGACTTGAAAGATACAATTACTACCAGTTCATAGCTAGTATTAACTCAAAAATAAATTTTTTGGTCATGTGTCAGTATTGTACCCCACATGTAATATATTGAATGGAAGGTGTTTTAGCATTTCACTGAATTTTAAAATGAGTGGTTTGATCAAGCAGAAAGTGGTTTCCTTTTTTGTCAAAGGTAATCCTAGCTCTGGCCACTGATCAACTTCAAAAACTAATGATTCACTCACTCATATTTGTAATCTCATCAGGATTGATCAATGTTTTACTGTCTGGGAAATTTTTTATGAGCTGTATTCAGTCAGTTTTAACACAAGTTTTGGGAATGCAGTGCATTTTAGCCAGATTTTCACCTCACATCTTCACTGATGATCACAGAGCAACAAGTTCTTGCATGTCAGAATGTGCATCAAACTGATGCTGCTGCTGATGACCCATGCTTTGTTTCTTTCTATCATTATTGTGACAAATCATGGGTGCATGGCTGTGACCTGGACACAAAGGCCCAGTCCTCTCAGTAGAAGACTCGGTCTTCTCCAAAGCCCAGAATAGCAAGACAATCTCTATAAAATGTGAAGACCATGTTCCTTGTTCATAATATTTTTTTTTTTACTTACAGAGCATTGTTCATTATGAATTCTTCCACATGGTCAAACAGTAAGCCAAAAAGTTCTACAGTTATTGTGTGATGCTTTTAGAAAAAACAAAGGTTGGTTTCAAGGAATTGGTGCTTGCTCAAGGCCAAAGCTTCTGCACACTCAATTTTTCCATTCAAGAATTTCTTAAGAAGCACTACACCACTAGTTCTGTATCACTCACCGGATTCAGCAACCTGCAATTTTTATTTTTTTTATTTTTATGTTTCCCAAGCTTTGAAATCTTTGAAGGTCGCAGATTTGAAATTACTGAGGAATTATTCAGAATGTGACATAGGAACTATTAGCAATTCCAAAAGGAGCCATAGGAATGGTTCCAGAAGTTGCAACTGTTGGAATTAGTGTATAGTGTAAAGGAGAATGTTTTGAAGGAGCTCTATCAAAATAGTCAGTAAGCTTCATTTCCCAAAATATCAGTTCAGTCTCCAAATTTTTTTTATGACACCTTGTAGAATATACGATTACAACTTTAGAACAGACAACAGCAAATTGTTCATGATGAGTCAGCCTTTCATGTCTGTTGTTACTGGAATTGTGTTATTGTTGATAATTACTGGAATTGTGTTATGATGGTAAAAAAAAAACTTAACTCCAGCCATTATCAACCCACTGCAGGATGGGAGCCTCCTCAACCATTCATGTTGAGGGAAATGGATCATAATCTGCCAAGCTGGTCCAGTGCAGGTTGGCAGATTGACTGTATTTAGCAGTCAGGGGCTTGAACCCTGGTCTACTGAAATAGCATGTGCTACTGCACTCCTGCTCCACTCGGCTACAATGGTAATGAATCTCAAAGTTTGGCAAAGAATTTGGGATCTGTCTTATTTTAGGCAAGTAGACAGCAGAGAAATAAAAGCCCCAGTGGAACATTGATATTCATCAAAGGACTAATGCCAGTTATTGTGCAGTTTGATCTTGGTGATCTCATTGTTATTTATAATCTTATATAATTATTTCAGTAAATGAACAAATTACATCAACTTTTTTAATATTTTATTTTTAGTCTCAAGTGGACAGTGCAGATCCATTCCACATTGTTCTACAGCGATTCATGGCATGGCTGCAGAAGAATGATTTAGGTGTTCTCTATTCATATGCAGTTGTCACTGATGGGTAGACACTTTTATGTAACATAATAAATATTTGGTACTTATTTAAATTTATTAGTTTGATGTTTGAAGTTTTTAGGAAGCTTAAAGTCATGCAAAAATTATTTTTTTTAACTACTTGAGAGCTATTTATTATTATTATTATCATTATTTTAGAATTATTACAAATATATAAATGGTTGGTAAAACTTATAGTACAGTCCATTCTGGTTATTTGAGACTCATCGGGACTAGTGCATTTTGGACTGATTAAGCGGCTGCCCCAATTATCCGAAGTTTCACGTAAATAGTTAAAAATACAATGTAACCCCCCCCCAATTGGTTCACTGTACAATCAAATCACGTTACGATGGAGTCACCATAGTAAAGTACCGTTCACTATACAATGTGCAGTAAGCGCCGGTCATTGTGATCACGTTTGTGAATTGAATTTTAATTCTATTAAACAGCGATTCTAATTAGTGAAAATAGGAGGAATATTATCCGCAGGCTATAAAAGCAAAGATATATTAAGCACAACTTTACCCTTTATTACCTTACCAATTAAAAAATTAAATGATACGTGAAAATCGGAAGAATATGTGATAATTGGAATAATTAATACATACTATAATATGTACATACTAACTAGTTGACATTTCTGTTCACTGACATTTGTGGATGGGGGTTCAAATTTAAAACATTAAAAAGACAAGCAGTCAATAACAAAGAACACGGCACACACAAATTGCAAGTAACACAATACGCACAAGTGAAAACAGAGTAACGAGTTACAAAGCTTTAAAAATAAGAATGAAGAGAAGATCTGAAAATTAATTTTTTTATATGATTGAAGATTTCATGGAAGTGTAAACACATTTCACCATAATAACCCACAGAATTCCAGTTGTCGGTATTATCACAAATTCAGTAAGATCGAGTTTACTGTCCATTTATCATAGATTTCACTAACAGAAAAGCCCAATAAACAGGTGACTGCTAATTGTTTTTATTGTTTTATGGTTGTGACCTCCAGAATTTCTACCGAACCACATGGTACCGTCGGAGACAATTGTAGGGTAATCTTCAGTGCTGTGGTCTCTTTCCCTGATTAAACGGCATGCTGTCCCAATTAAGCGAAGTAAACCCTGGCTATATTCTTGATTGGCTTCTGTTTTTTAAGATTTTCCCCAAATAAATGGCTGCCCCGATTAACCGGTGGCCCAAATAACTAGAATACACTGTATTTGAATATCAATACTTGAATTTATGGGGGTTATAATATTTAGAAAATAAATGAAGAGAAAAGTATCATTATCCACTGTGATCATAAATGAGCACTTATTTCTTTATCACATCCTTCCTTGTTTTCTCTTTACAAGAACCAGGTTTCACATAATATCTATGCTAGTCCATCTTTTGTCAGTGCTATGAGGAATGTATCTAGCTTATCACTAGTCACAGGTAATGTAACATTCCTTGAAATGGGATTTCCATTTGTATATAATTTCAAAATTTCTGTTTATTTCCTGTGGAAATAGAAGATTTAACATAGTTAAAAGTGCTTAATTTCTCTCTCTCTCTCTCTCTCTCTCTTTGTTTTTTTAGGATGCTATCTTTCTGGGGTCATCCACCTAAACTAATTCTTTTTGTACTTCAACCTGCTATTGTTACAACTTGCAAATTGGCTAAAATAGTGTACTATTCTGCCTCTTTTGGTACCTTCATTTTCAATTTTTTATTATTTTTCCAACTGATTATCTGTTGTACATAATTTTGGCCTTATATTGATCTTTTTGCCTTTTTCTTTGTTGATTGCATTCAAATCTTGTAATCTTTCTTTTATATTTCTTTATTAGGAATATGTAAACAAAGTAAAAGAAAGTAAATTCCATATACAAAGAGACATTTAGACAGGGAAATAATTGCTACCCAAACTTTATGCAACTACTTTGGAACATATAGTGGAAAATTTATTCAATACACTGGCCTAATAGTGAACAGCACCTCCTTTAGCCCTCATGAAATCTCTGCCCCAAAAGCCTCAAGTTGTTGGGGCATGGGCTTTGTGAGGTGCTGAAAGTGTTCAAAAGTATGCTGGGCCATACAGACTTGATCACATCCTGCAGTTGCCTCTGTTGGATGGCAGCAAATCCCTGCTGCAAACAGTTTTTCCCATCTTATTTCATCTCACAGATATACCTTGTTGAGATATGGTGTCTGAGCAAGCCAATGAAATGAAATAAGTCACTCACTGTTGTGCTACTGGAACTATTCCTGAATGGTCTATGCCTTTTGACATGGTGCATTGTCTTGCTGGAAGACATTACCAAACTTATAAACTGAGAGCATGAAGGGATGCACTTGGTCAACAACAATGTCAAGTATGTTATGTCATACAATAGGAATTACTTCACATTTTAGGACAAAATCCTCAAGTTGCATAGTGAGTTAACATGCTTACAGGTTAGTGCAAATGCATCAGATCTGCTCGCAGCTAACTACTAAATAGTTATAAAATTGGCATCATTATGTATATCTCATATTCTGAATACCTTCACGTTGCCATGATATTGCACTACCTCGAATAAGTAACTCTTCACCATAGGAGAAGACTATTGTTTCTTATTCTTAGCGGATGCCACCACCCAGACAGCACTGTTTCGGAACTGATTGGTTCCTCTTCGGTGGGTGGGCAGGTACCCTGGTGTTGCATTGATTGCAAGACAGTTATGAAGTATAACTCCACAATATGAGAGATGCCTGATGGTGTGTAGTAATTTAAATTACATCGCATTTTAGGGCAAAAGCCTCAAGTTGCGTAGTGAGTTAACATGCTTACAAGTTAGTGCAAATGTATCAGAACTCTTCTTGCACTAACTACTAAATAGTTATAAGATTGACATCATTGTGTATATCTCGTGTTGTGAATACTTTCACAAAGAGTTGCCATGATATTGCACTACCTCCAAATAAGTAACTCTTCATCATCGGAGATTTTGCAACACAGGGTGCCTGCCCACCCACCCACCGAAGAGGAGCGATCCACTCTGAAACTGTGCTGTCTGGGTGGTGGCATCCGCTGAGAATAAGTAACAATAGTCTTCTCCTATGGTGAAGAGTTAGTTATTCGAGATAGTGCAATATCATGGCAACTTGTGAAGGTATTCACAATATGAGATATACATAATGATGCCAATCTTGTAACTATTTAGTAGTTAGGTGCGAGTAGATCTCGTGCATTTGTACTAACTTGTAAGCATATTATTCAATAGGTTAATCCACTGGTATAAGGAAATTTAATGCCACAAATACACTCCCCACTCACATATTCTACCAGCCTGCAGCATCTGCACTTGGCATGGTTCACTGATTCATGCTACTGTCATTCAGTCTTGCTGTTGGTATGAAATAATTGAAACTGGGATTCACTGGACCAGGTGCTCTCTTTCCACTCCAAGTTATCTGTGTTGGTGTTTCTAGTGGGAAACACCAACACCAATGGGGTTGCCTTACTACTGGGGTCCAACACATTGTGCATTCTGATATATATATCTTTGTACACCACTGTTGTAATGTGATAATTTGACTGATTGTAGCCTGTCTCTTAGACTGTATGTTCAATCTCTGTTGGCCTCTCATATCAACATGCTGTTTTGGCTGCAGGACTGCCATTGGCTGGATATTTTCTGATTGTTAGTGTTCTCTGTACACTAGACATTTTCTTAATGAACACCCCAACAGGGAGGCAGCATCTGTGATAATTACTCATCTGACACCGTTTTAATACACTGTCATTTAAATGATACTGTTGACCTATTGCTGAATTATGCATACATTAGGTATCTGATTGCCTGCCTTTTATAGTCCAGTATGTACACAGAGCAGTGTTTGATGAAGAGGGTGTACCTAATATGCTGGCCACTCAGGGCATATTCTGAAGACTGAACTGGTCAAGGAAAATTAATTGATAGTGAAACGTTCAGTCATCTTAGATTTACAGATGATGTAATCCTTTGATTGAGTGAGTATTATAATATAGAAAAACAGATTTTCTCCATAAGCATTTTTATAGTTATGTAAATTAAGAATAGCACTTCAGGCACCTTGAAGTAATCATTTTGACAAAAATACAATCATTACCCTATTTATCAGGCACATGGACTAAATCACAGTAGACTCAAATGTGCGTGCTAAGGCTCTTCTGTTGTTTGCTCCCTACTTTTATTTGTTACCAAATTTGAAGATTTTATAACAGAAGAACTGCCATTAATATTATTTGTAGGAGTCAACATTGACAAGTTTTAAATCTATATAAAACATAAAAAGCAATATATGTTTATAAGAATAAAAAACAAAAAACAATATAAATGTAATATAAGGACATTTATATATTAATAAATGCAGTATTAATGTGACGTTAGGTGCTGTGTTCAATCCATAGTTTGCTATGCCAAAAGAACCAAAACAGTTGGAAGAAATAGAAACTATAGGAATAGAGGGGAAGAGAAGGTGAAAAACTACAATGTCACAAACATATGAAAATGAAAGTAAATAACTATACATAATATAATAATTAGGTAATAAAACATTTGCAATAAATTCTAAAAATTATAGATATCAATAATGATATAGTCCAAAATGTGTAGAGGTGGGATGAAATTTAAGAAAATATATGAAAAATAAAAGATCGAAATTATGTACTAGGTACATGAGTTGCTGCCACTCTACTCTGAGACTGATAATGTCAGTGGCAACAGTTAAAAATGTCTTTACTGCAGGAATTCATTATGAAACTGGTACAGTAAAATGAATAAAAAATTGCTGCATTATTTTTATTGAAAAAATAATTTCAGTACAATGAAATAATTCATATAAAATATAATAACACTAAAATTATTGGTCTATGGTAACTGAAATAAGATATATAATTTTTACACTCAATTGATTTTAATTCCTGAGTAAATACTCCATCGATTGTCGTTCCATTACATGTAGTATTTACTAAAGTATTTGACTTAATATCTGAATTGAAGACATCTTTCATAAATTTGCAAAACTTCTTTCCAGCCTCAGAATTTAATTCTAGATTGAAATCAACAGCGAGAACTATAGGTATACGATCCAGTGGCATTTCCAGTAATTTTGCACCTTCAATGGAATATGGCATCAAATCCTTGTTTATGAATTTTGAATTATATCTAATGACATTCCTGGAGTGATGTATATGGCAATGATGAAAATAAATTCACTATTGAATTTGCACAATGACCCACAGATGTCTCCAATTTCATCTGATATTGCTATCTTATTACTGCTATTATGTTGTGCAAAGATATGTGGTGTACTGATGACAGTTGAACCCTCACATTGATATATTGCAACAGCACCACTACCAACATCTGACCTTTTAAATTGAGTCACATTGGAACGGTTTAAGTAACATATGTTCATCATTATCCAACCACGTTTCACTTAATATCAATATTTTGGATTGCTGTAAGATTGTGTCCGTTTCGATATCTCAGACCTGGGCCCATAAACTTTGTACGTTCATTGATGATATAGATATACCACTCTGTATAAAATCTTGCACTTCATCCTGTAGAGAAGTAGCTTATTATTTTTCAAGCGATCTAGTTCAGCACGAAGTTCTATATTACTAGTAGCTTTTCCATGGTGAAATGTGAAATCGTCGTGGGGATTTGTAATATATAAAACTTGCAATGAGGTGACTCGAGATAACGCGATGTATACAAGTTGCTGTTGATGATCTTTCTCATAATTATATACAACTTTGTTGAAGGTTCCTCCTTGAGATTTATGTATAGTCAAAGCACAAGCAGATACTAAAGGAAATTGTGTAAATCTACATGTTAATTTCCTACTGTTCTTGAATGGAATCGTAGTCGATATTTTATAATAGGTATGGATTGACTAGGTAAATGTTTATCTTTCGCATGTTGTTTATAATGAGATTGAAGGTTGTCCTATTTTTGACTTGGGAAATTTCATCCATACTCGTTTAACTGTTTCGTCATCCTCAAATTTGAAATATACTAAAGTACCGATTGCATCGTTTACCAATCCATCGACCACATTTGTAGTAATCATGCACGGTTTTCATTTCAGTAATGGTAGAATGTATGGAAGTCCTGCAGTTTCAGTCACTGACATTTTGTATTTTATTTCACATACTTGTTAATTGTTCTTCAGAATAATTTCCTTGGTATAAATCTTGTGCAACCACTTCGTGGGTTTCATCTGCAACTAAAGCATTTGTATTATAGACATTTACATCACTATTTCTTAAAAATAGTAAATTCCTTGTGGACATAAATTAGTAGCATCTCTTCTTTGGTAACAAATCTCAATTCTATAATTTTAAGTTCATCTGGTAATAACGCTTCTCCGTTTCTTATTTTTGTAAGAATTTTAGAAAATGTGCTATCGGACTGTCGAACTTGTACTAATTCATGAAATTGTGAATGTTATAATTCTGGAGCAATCAATGAGTTCTTCAGGCATTTATATATAGGTGTAGCATGCACTGTGGCATGCCTTGCCGTAAATCTCTAATGAAGTATATATTCATACCTCCGAATGGTTTTTCATGAACACCAGTTATCTGCTTTAAACACATCTATAATTGATAATAGTTCTGCACTAATCATGCTAACTTCATCGATTATAATAGTACATGTTGAAATGCAGTTCTATATTGTTGAAGAATTTCATTAGCAGAGGCATACGATGCAAGAAAGCAAGCTTATGCAGCATCAGCCTTCCCATTTCACCCCTCCTCCGTTCGTTCCAAATGCCTGTCCAGCTGAGCCTTAAATATGTTTAGGCTATTAGCTTCCACAACAAAAGATGGAAGCCTGTTCCACCACTCAACTACCCGCTGGCTAAAGGCAAATTTCCGCACATCTATTCTACAATTGTCTTTCCTCAATTTGAAACTGTGCCCCCCTTCAAGTTTTCAGTCTGAGCAAGAGGAAGAATACCATCAGCATTCAGATTGCTCAATCCATTCAAGGCCTTATACACCTCAATCAGATCACCTCGCAGGTGCCTACTCTCCAGAGCTGCAGTTTGCAGACCTTAAGCCTTTCTTGGTAAGGCACCCTTTGTTCCCCTCAGCAATCTTGCTGTGATTCTTTGTACTCGTTCTGGCAACTCTACATCCTTCCTAAAATGAGGCCTCCAGACCTGTACACAGTACTCTAGGTGTGGCCTGACCATTGCCCTGTATAACGGGATAATCACCTCCCTGTCCCTGCTAGCAAAATTCCTATATATCATTGACAAGACTCCATGGCCTGCCCTTGGAAGCCTGTCTGCACTATTCAGCAAACTTCATATTTGACTGCACAATAACCCCCAGCTTTTTTCCCCTTTCCACTTCCCACTTCCCACTTCCCTGAGTGTAGTACCACTATAGGATGCAAATTATCGAAAGTCCATTTATCGATAAATGATTGAAAAAAATTCGGATTATCAATAAATTTTCTAATTAAATTAGCCGTCTCGTTAATAGAAGAAAAGCCGACCGGGCTAGCCGGGTGGGTAAAGTGCCTGCCTGGCAACCCAAAGTATGCGGGTTCGAATCCCACCTCTTGCTTTGATCAGAGTAAAATGCAAAAACTTTTAGGAGGTGCATTATGGCCACAGAAGCCAATGTGCCAACAACTAACAAAAAAAAAAAAAAAAAAGAAAAACACAAAATTATAAGAAGAGATTTTAATGAGCTCATTCCACATTGTGATAGCCATAGTTATTTAAATATATTTAAACAGATTTTATTTTTTTTCCCTTATTAAGGAAGTAACATTTCAAAAAGCATAAGGCATTAACAGTGGCTGGAGAGAGACTGCATCGAATCTTTATGAAAATTCCCGCTGAAGAAAATGTACGCTCTGCTTCACAGCTTGTAGGCTTGATGGTCCTTAATGCATTGTACAATCGATCTAGATTTTCGCTTCTCTTTTCCTTTACTTCGTACATTGCAAATTCACTGCCTGCATTGAACATAGAGGACTTACTTAAGGACTCGAAAGTTTTTGATTTTAACTTGCTCATCTTGTGATAGGCATTTTTTGAAATCTTCCTCTTCGTTGTCTTCATTTACATTGCCCTCATCTGGAGTTTCCTCTGCACTACTTATATCCTAAGAGGTTCAGGAAACAATTGTAAATATATAGGAGTGGCATACAGGTAATTCTCGACTTTACGAGTTAATTCGTTCCTAGCGCAATCTCGTAAAGCGGGAACTTATTTCCCATAGACATAATGTTAAAAATAGGGTTACGTTATTAACAATAAAATTAGTTAGCTAATTAGTTTGTTTAAACAATGATTGATTTATCAAAAGAAATGAGAAACGTAGCCTGTAAAAGCAAGCAAATTATAATAGAGAAATTATTTACGACTTACAAATGTTAAAGATTGTTTATTCTTCATCATCATCGACTAAATGCACGCTTGTTGATCACTCGTTATTGGCTCGGCACTTGTTAGTTTGTTGCACAAGGAGTCGTCTTCAGAAATGTTTCAAGAGGCATTTTTTCCAAGATAATCTCTTTTAATTATAAATTTCGCAATTGCATGCATAAGCATTTTTTAACAGCACACACAAATTGCAACTAACACAATTCACGTTTACAAAGCTTTAAAAAAAAAAAGGAATGAAGAGAAGATTCTGAAAATTTATTTGTTTTTTATATGATTTAAGATTTCAGTAAAGGGGAAACACATTTCACCATAATAATGCAAAAAACCACACAATTCCAGCTATCGGTATTTTCGCAAATGCAAGAAGATCAAGTTTACTACACGTTTATAATTGCTTGCAGTAACAGAAAAGCCCAATAAACCGGAAAGTGCAAGTTGTTTTTATTGTTTTATGGTCATGACCTCCAGAAATGTGCTTTAGAAAAATATCACAAAGGCGTTCAAAATTGGTTCTTAAAACGGAACATATGATAACGATGAAGGTGTAGTGCATTTTAATGATTTGAATTGGTACTAATACAATTTACAAACCATGCTCACGACCTTTTATATGGCCTTAAGGCCACACTTGTGACCTTAAGGCCATATAAACGATATTTTAACGATACGATGGTGTCTCTGGAACTGATTAATATCTTAAAGCTGGGTACACTGTATTGTATAGCTATGCACGTGGTTTGAAATGCAGTATTTATGAATGTTTAACATTTCATTTTTTGCAATTAATGTTCATATTTTTGATTTTGTTGATACTTGGGGGAAAAAAAACTCGTAAATCAGAGAACTCGTAAAGTGAAAACTTGTAAAGCGAGAACAGCCTGTATTTCTTTAAGGAAACTGGAGAAGACACCTTGAAAGTGTCAGAAATTTGTTCATTTATAGCTTTAGGATCATGAAGATATCACAAAAGGGAAACAGTATTTTGAACTCTAATTGATTCATACCATTGCTCGAAAGAAAAATGCATTTGACGAGCTATTCCACTATTTTTATTTTCCAACTTTTTAAGAAGTATCATAGATTTGTCTGCTTTCAATAAGTTTGCATCTTAAGAGCACAAAGAAGTTAATACTATTTCAACTGGCCTTAAAGCGTCACATAGACTCTTGACTACGGTACAATCTTTTTCAGAAAATTCTTCAAAGCAGCAGATTTCTAAAGCGTGTGTGATGCAGAATTTCAGTTTATAAAACCTTTCGCACATTTCAAGTAAACCATTCAGCGAGTTCTGACATCAAGGATTAATTGTAGCTCATTTCCGTGATCTGATTTCGCAGATCCTTGGAGAATTTCATTCTTTAAAGGGGAATTTCTGAACATTTTGCAAACTTTCTGTAATTTCCTGATCAAACCAAAATAATCATCTTCAAGTGTCAATGACTGAATATTGTCTTCTTTGCTTCTTCATGAACATCACATTCGTAAGTCTCTTGATCTACTTCATCTTCCTCTACTTCATCATTGACATTTTCCTTATAAAGAATGTCTAATACAGCAAGATGAATGCCGTGCACCAAACATTCCATTCTTAGTGTTCTGGGAGTATTTCTTGGCCAAATTTGACCATGATAGATGCACCATCGGTTGTAGAAGTTGTGATGTGCTGATTCATGTCAAGTCTGAATTCTTTCAATCTGATATTGACCAACTTCTTACATTTAGCGCTATTTAGTGGTCCTCTAATTAATATCATTCCCAAAGACCAATGCTCATTTTCTTAATGGACATTTATATTCATAAATCTTTTATTTTGAAGAGACATATTCATCTAGAGCAGCGGTTCCCAACATTTTTTGACTCGCGAACCCCTTTCAACACAATATTTTTAATGTGAACCACTAAGCCTGTATTCTCTGAAATCATATAATATTTCAGAATTTTTATTATAAAATATTTCCAGTACTATGTTTCTATAAGCGACCTTGCGTAATAATCAAAATTATTATTAAGTATTATTTATACTTTGTAAAGCAGTTATCAATAAGTACAAACTAGATTTCGAACAGGCTGAGTGGAAAACTTGCTTGTGTCCAAATAGTAGCCGAGCACTCTGGTCTCCTGCCAAAGCTAATGGCTGCAATTTTTATCCATCTCTGTTCCCACCACTGTCAAAACCAGATGATTCTGTTGCCACATCAGCCAAAGATAAAGCTGACCTACTAGCATCCTATTTTTCTTCCAACTCATGTATTGATGATCTTGGTAAATCACCTCAAACCTTTCCCAGTACACTCCATTCAAGGTCTCCTGTGGTTTTCCGTCAACAGGATGTCAGAAGAATTTTGATGAATCTGATGCTAAGAAAGCACCAGGTCCCGATGGTATTTCTCCACTTGTGCTCAAAACCTGTGCCTGCCCCTGAACTTACTCCTGTGTTGTCTTGTTTCACTTTCTTCCAAAGGTATTTTTCCTTCTGCTTGGAAGTTTGCTCAAATCCAGCCAGTTCCTAAAAATAGTGACAAATCCCTTCCATACAATTATCGTCCCATTGCGATTACTTCTGCTCTTTCCAAAGTAATGGAGTAATCAATTAACTGCCAACTCTTAAACTATCTGGAAATCTTTCATCTGATCAACAATTGCCAGTATGGATTCCGTCAGTGATGATCCACTGGTGATATTCTGTCTTATGTTACCCATCTATGTACAAATTCAATGGAAACGTTTAGTGAACTCAAGCCATTGCTCTTGACATTTCAAAGGCTTTCAATCGTGTTTGGCGTAAAGGCCTTCTAAATAAGCTTCCATCCTATGGTTTGCCAGCTGTTCTTTGTAATTGGGTATCCAGTTTTCTCTCTGACTGCTCACTGCGGGTGATGGTAGACAGCCCTCTGTCTTCTAACTTCTACACTAATGCTGATGTTCCCCAAGGTTCAGTTCTTTCTCCCACTCTTTTCCTCTTGTTTATTAAAGACCTTCTTTCATTGACCGGAAATCCTATCTTTTGCTGATTGTAGCACATTGCTTTCCACCATCCATTTCGAGAAACCCTGCAATGCTCAAACAGCTTCAACTTTTTGAGTATCCACTGCCAATTCTTAAATGCCAATTTCAAGGTAATTCGACAGTGGGGCAACGAAAACTTAATTCCAGTCCTTCCAAAACTCAGTCCTATCTTATATCTTGCAAAAAGGATTCCTTTGCTCCTATGCTTATCTTCGATTATGCTCCGATTTCTAGGCAAGATCTTGGGGATTGGATTACTCTGATTTCTATTCTCTCTTGTCATTAAACATATTAAATATTGCAATCCTCTGCATCCTCTTCCTCTACATCCAAAAAACTGAGTTTTCTCTTTCGCTCTCGGCGTTACTTTTCTTCCAAACAGTTGACTCTGTAGAAATCGCAAATCCTCCCTACCATGAAATATTGTTCCCACATCTGGGGTGGTGCCCCCAAAACCTCTCTCAAGCTTCTAGATTCCATTCTGAAGAGGACAATTAGGTTAATTAGTGACTCATCCCTAACAGAGTCTCTCCACTCTGTCTCATAGATGTACTGTTTCTGCTGCATGCCTTTTCTACAGATACTTCCTTGGGCACTGTTCTTCTGAATTGGCTTATATAATTTCCCGCTCTCTCGTTCAAAGCAGTTCGAATACGTGCTGCAACCAGTGAACATCCTTTTACTGTCCAAGTTCAATCCCACAGAATCAACATTTCTTCTTTCTCATTTATTCATTCAATTTCTGTTTTTTGGAATAAACTTCCTTCATACATATTTCCTGAAAATTACAATCTACAGAAGTTCAAGTCTAATGTCAACAAATATCTTCTTTCATCTTTTCAACCTATGCACGGTACTAAGTTCTGTAGGTTCTAAAAAAATGTACCCATACATAACAATGATCCTTGAGAATGAAAAAAAAATTAGTATGGAAAACGTATTTATTTAAAAAGGTTGTTTATGCATGGGTAATGCACTTCCATCATTTCTGCTACCCAGGTAGTATGCATACATCTTTCGATTATATCTCATATTGTGAATACCTTCACAACGAGTTTCCGAGGTATTGCACTTCCTCAAATAAGTAACGCTTCAGCTATGGAGAAGACTAATGTTGCTTATTCTCGGTGGATACCACCACCCAGACGGTACCATTTGAAGAATGGTATAGGATAAGGTACTCTGTTTACCACATACTATCCCTATTAGACTTTGGAAATGATAGTAGGAGAGGAAGAGGAAATGAGCGGTTATTCCTCACCTCACTGAACTCAAACATTCACGAATGCCCCCCGAATAGGCAATGCTTTCCTATTTAGAGAAGATTATTATTACCTATTCATGGTAATGAGGGCCTCATCAAGACTCCCCCCCCCCCCCCCAGACAGCACAGTTTCGGATCTGAGCCAGTCAGATCCGAAACAGTGACAACCCAGTTATGAAGTATAACTCCACAATATGAGAGATGCTTGATGGTGTGTATGGTTTAATCTAAAACTATTTCTAGACTAAATGTGTAAAAGTATGAAAAAGATTGTTTATGCATGGGTAATGCACTTCCATCATTTCTATTACCTAGGTATTATGCATGCATCAGTTGATTATATCTCACATTACCCATGCATAAGCAACATCTTACATACTTTTAGAAATTTAGTCAAGAAATATATTTAGATTAAACCATGCACACCATCAAGCTCATATTGTGGAGTTATACTTCATAATCGGGTTGTCGCTATTGCAACAATAGGGTACCTGCCCACCCACCGATGAGTAAGCCAACAAGCTTCGAAACGGTGCCATCTGGATGATGGTATCTGCCGAGAATAAGTGACATTTCTCCACTGGTGAAGTGATACTTATTCAAAGCAGTACAATACCTCAGCAACTTGTGAAGGTATTCACAATATGAGATGTAATCAAACAATGCATTCATACTACCTGGGTAGTAGAAATGATGGAAGTGCAGTACCCATGCATAAACAACCTTTTTCATACTCTTGGACATTTAGTTGAGAAATAATTTTAGATATTCATTTAACATGATATACTGTAAGTTAAAGTAATTATAAGGAATTGTGGGAGATGTGGTTTCTTTCCTTGGCAATTCTTTAATTTTTATTTAATTTTATTTTACTTTATTGTTTATTATTAGTTATATTTTGTAGTTTACAATAATATACCTATGTAAATCCAAGCAGACACCATTACAGAATTTTTAGTGCGAACCCCCTGGAACACTTTTGCGAACCCCTGGGGGTTCGCAAACTACCGGTTGTGAACCCCTGATCTAGAGTGAAAGAAAATCTTTGACCATTTTTAACTTTCTCTTTGAATAATTCAGTTAATTCCTTTTTCTTTTCCTCATAAAATGAAATAACCATATTTTTGACTGTATTAAGACAAGTTGGTGGAGGATAATCGTATTCATCTCTTTGTTTTTTAAACTATTTTGTATAAAATAGTTTAAAAAATGAACTTTTTGCAATATGTTTAAAACTGAAACCATCAACACTAGCAATTTTGGAGACTTCTTCTTTCATTGAAAATTTAGTTTTGTAGAAGTCAAGAGTTTTCTGTCTTTTTGTTGCCACTTCTGCATCATCACTCAAATCAATATAGTGAACATTCTTTATGTGAAAGGCTAATCCTGTTGTACTTCCAGTATATTTTAATGTTTTATTGCATATGTAACACTTAGCTTCAACACTACTAATTTGGTAAAATAGATCCAAACATTCAACTTTCTTGGCATTATTAGGCCTATATAAAAAAAAAAATAATAATTTAATTATATACTGTGTGAAGAAAACATTTTGAGTTACATGCAGTGTTACGAATAATTAAATTCATAGCACTTCAGCCAAACTTACGTTTTCGAGCTTTGATTAATTACTAATTTAGACTAATTTTAGTTAGTAAACTGAGAACATGCCTCTACAAGAACCTCTAAGTATTGAAGGGCTGCAGCATTCCTGGCATGCAGTTATGGTACAGAACTGAAATTGATTAGATAAATGACAGAAATTGAAACAAAATAACAGAATTGAAATCAATTAGATAAATGATAATAAACAGACCACCTCATGGGGCTTAAGTAATGCGAGTAACTGACAGCTAAAGGTCCCAAAGAGGGCAAAACAAAAAGTTTTCTATTACTAATAAATCTCATTTGCAAGAGAAAAGTTTTTTAGCATAAACTTAAAAAAAATCCGTAAGTGATCTGAAATTATTGATAAATTTGCACGATAGTTGACTTTCATTTATCGATAAATTATCGATAATATTTTATTGATTTTATGTATTAAGTACCACACAGTTGGTACGTTTCTCTTCTGTTATTGCTACCCATATGCAGTACATTGCATTTGTCAATGTTAAACTTCAGTTGCCACTTCTCATCCCATTTTCCCAACTTATCTAGATCCATTTGGAGTAGCATACTGTCTTTAATGTCATTAACAACCCTACCAACCTTTGTATCATCTGCAAACTTGGACATTAAACCTGATATACCTTCATCAATATCATTGATAAATATAGAAAACAACAATGGGCCCAACACCGAACCCTAGGGAACTCCCTTAATAACATTTGTCCACGAATTTCTCCCCTAATAACATTTGTCCATTGATTGCCACTCTCTGTCGTCTCCAACTCAACCATCCCTTTAACCATTGTAGCAATTTACCCTTACTGCCATACCTCTCCAATTTGTATAGCAGTCTTCCATGTGCAACAGTATCAAAAGCTTTCCTGAAATTCAAGTATATGAAAACAAAATTATTTTTGGCATTCAATACCTTTGTGAACACATCATAGTATCCAATCAAGTTGGTCAGCCAAGACCTCCCTTTAACAAACCCATGCTGTGTCTTAACTATTACTACAGTCTTGTCTAGATGATCCTGCAATGCTTCTTTAACCAGTGATTCCATTGTTTTTCCTGGAACATAAGTTAAATTAACAAGTCTGTAGTTACATGTGTCACCTTTTGATTCCCCTTTGTTAATTGGTGATACATTTGCACACTTCCAGTCAGTGGGGAGCTCCCCCGAGTCCAAGGAAGCTCTCATAATTAAGGCTAAGGGTTTGCTTACTTCCTTTGCTGCCTCCTTTAATATAACTGGATAGATCCCATCCACCCCCAGGTGCCTTCTTTATATTTAACTTCAACAATTTCTTCTCCACTTTGCTCTCAGTTATTACAAAATCACTTAGCTCTCTGTTAGCATTTGATAAACTTAACTTCTGGCACTCCCCTTATTGAATAACTCATGTGTGAGTGTAGATGCAAAATACTCATTCAGTGTATCAGCTACCTGAGCGTGATCATCAATAGTCAACCCATCTATGTTAAGTGGTCCAATCTGATTCACCCCTTTCCTTGTAGAGTTTACATAAGTAAAGAACTGTTTTTCTTTGCATCCTTTGAAAAAAGATTTCTCGTAATCTGCCTTCGCCTGCCTACTTGATTACAGACTAATTTATACCTGCCATACCCTTCTGGGTCACCTGATACTTTATATGCATCCCATATATTTTTCTTCTCTGTCACGAGCCTCATTAATTCATCTGACATCCATTTAGGCCTAAACCTTAAACAGTATTTCTTAGTTGGAATGAAAAGCCTAGTAGCCTCCAAAATTAAGTATCTGAAGGCTTCCCATTTAGAATTCAACGTTGGTAACATCAGTTGATCCAACTGTACAGAATTTAAAAACTGTCTGAGGCCTCTGTAGTCACCTTTACGAAAGTAAAAGCCCTTCCCTTTAGTATTGATGGTAGTCGCATCTCTAAGTAATTCCCACATCAGTACATTGTGATCACTGTCAGCCAGTGGTTCATTTATCTGCAAATTCTTAATGCATGAATAATCACTGCTGATAATCAGATCAAGAGTATTACTCACTCTGGTTGCCTCTCGAACGTGTTGCTGTAGAAAACAGTCATCCAGTAAATTCCGCAAAAGTCTTGCTAGTGTGTGAGTGACCAACCCACAATATCTGGAAAGTTAAAATCCCCCATTATAAGACATTACTGGCCCACTCTATTTCTTTGCACAATTGCTCATTATACTCATAAGATTCATTAGACCTATAATACACACCTACTCATTTTTCCTTTCCCAGTGCTTATTTCACACCAAACACTGCATTGTCCACCAAATGAATTGGATGCACTTCCTTAGATTTTGTGTGTTTCTTAACTAACAGCATAACCCCCTCTTCCCTTCCTGTACACATTGTACTTCCCAAATTCCAATTTTGCACTGCTTATATCCGTGTGACACCACGTCTCTGATATCCCACCAATATCTGCCTTTGATGTCTTGACTAGCACTTCAAGCTCATCAAATTTATTTAACAAACTCTTAGCATTGGTGCACACACAAGTATACATGCACTTGTTCCTATTCTTAGCTACCCTAACACAGTCCATGTGTTTACTTGTACCGCAATGACTCCCAGCAGTCTCTGAAATCCCCTGCATCTTGTTTTCCAGGCTGCTGCTCATTCCAATAGAAGCAGCACAAGAATCACTTTCTCCTCTGCCAGTGGCTACTGTTAATCTATTAATCCGTGTATGCCCCAAGCTAGCAGTTTTCTGACCCGTCTAACACTGCCTCGATAGCATCAGCAAATATTCTTGCACCCTTTCTTTTTAGTGTACCCCATCCCTGTAGAAGCAGTCTCTCCTATCAACAAGCACAGACCAGGCTGAAAAAATTCAACCATTGAGCCTTGCACAATCTCTCCAGGGCAGAATCGATCAACAAGGCTGTCATCATATACTCCCTATCGTGTCTGGGCAGAATTGCAGACATTGCAGAATTGCATTCAACCCTAACTCGCGACTTTTTCAACATTGACCTCTACTTGTTCATTACTAAGTTGAAGATTATTTGATAGACATATACGGAAAGCAGAATGCATTGTTGTACCATCGATTGCCCCAACGGCGTTGCCCGTGGAGGCACAAGTAATATATACATTGTGAATATGTGATACATTACAAAAGCAATTATATGTATCCATCAATAATTTAAGAGAAATGTCTAACACTTGTATCGGTTAATGTATCTGATTATCAATGTGACGATAGATAGCTTCAAGTAATAATGTGCATTGTTCTTTATTAGTACTACTCATCAAACAACAGTATTCTTCAGATATAAGCCATTCTCTTGCTTCCTAACAGATGACAATTTATCCATCATTGCCATTCTCATCTCTTCAATAGTTTCCCTGTCGGTAAAAAAAAAAATCATCAATTTCTTTTGATTTAAGAAATTCATTTTTTTCTACCGCCAGTCTATTTTCATCATCCTCATCAAGTTCGATACAAAGTTGCCTACAAATTGCTAGTGTCTTTTTAATATCAATATCAGATTCGAACTCTTTTCTTCTCAAGGTAATTATTTCTTTGTTGGTTTCATAAAGTTAAAAAATCGGCGCCTCTGTAGCCAGGTGGGAAGGAGCAGCAGTGCGTAGCACACGCTTCTTGATTAGACTGGGGTTTGAGCCCGTCACCACCAAATACAGAGGATGCAGAAAGGTCAGGGAATGACCACCGCATATCCCGGAGCAATATGGCCTTAGTTGCTAATGCTCCTAAAAACCAAATAACAAAACATAAAGTTCAAAATATTTATTTTCATTCAAAATTTCATTCTCCTCATTGATAAATGGTATGTGTAAAGTTACCATTTCGCATATATGTTCATGAAGACGTATTATAATTCCGATACCAAATTATTTTAGAAAATTGTCTTTTCACCCATCCCCAATGTCCTTTTTGATAATGAGCAGTAAATTGTGTTAGAGTTCTTTTAATGTTTCGCTCCATTTTTTATATTTAACAAAAATACTATCTTTCCATATATCCAAAGACTTGCTATCAACTTGTTGTTCATCCAATTCAGCTGTTGATTTACGTAACTTCTGACGCTCATGTGGCCATACTGTTGGCACGTGTGCAATTTCTCTTGAAGACACTGACATTGGGTATCGTAAAATACCCAGCTGCCTCTTGTGAACTCATCTCCACAGAATTCAGTACATCTACACTTAATGCTCGTGTTAGATCAGTTATTTTCATATCAGGATATTCTTCTTGTAGCTCTATAATTTTCTGTTGCAGGTTGCTTATTCCTCTGTTAGTTTTATTCACATATTCAACTACATATGCTGCACATGAATATTCTTCTATGATCAATTGTAAATCCAAATTAGACTTGAGCACCCCTAAAATCCGAGGATTGTAATTATTCATAAATTTCTCTTCTATCTTGCTTTTAAGAAATACATATGGTTGTTTGATACCAGCCCTCAAAATATTTAGATATTCTTCTGATTGGTATTGATTTGATTTAAGGAATTTTTCGAAATTAACTTGATTATCCAATTCTAATGAGTCATGCATTATATGATATTTTTTGCGATAAGCTGTCGGAGCAATATGGCCTTAGTTGCTAATGCTTCTAAAAACCAAATAAAAAACAACAACAAGCGATAAGCTGATCTTCGATTGTCATCTGTGGCCATTGGTATCAATATGAGTTTGTAGCATTGGCCAAAAAGCTGTTTCAAATTGACATTCATGTCGGTTTGCAATATTGTTTTTATAACGGGTAGAAGTATGTTTATGTTGCTGTAAATTTGAATAATCTCAAGTTGTCTCTACAGAACATAATGCATCTATCATTTGGATTGCTTCTTCCATCCAACCCTTTTCTTTTAATGGTGCAGAGGTTGCATTGTTCATCCATAATAATGTATTAGATGACAAAATGCACAAGACATAATTTCTTATGAGTTTAGGTAATTAACTATATAATATTGGGGTAGATACACCATAGTTTACCCATAAATTTGAACTATGTATGTAATGTAGAGGCATCGTTTTAATTGTATCATATTGTAGATGCCTTCACAACGAGATAGCTGGTATTGCACTACTTCAAATAAATAATGCTTTTCTAGTAGAGAAGTTATTGCACTACAAATAAATAATGCTTCTCTAGTAGAGAAGCTAACAGTAGTCTTCTCTACTAGAGAAGCGTTTTTTATTTGAAGTAGTGCAATACCAGCTATCCTGTGAAGGCACCCACAATATGAGATACAATTAAAACGATGCCTCCACACTACATACGTAGTTCAAATTTATGGGTAAACTATGGTGCATCTACACCGATATTATAATCCATAATAATATACGTGCATGTGGACTTCCTCAGTGTTGAAATTTAATGTTTTAAAGAAATTCACAACATAATATTTCCCAAAAGGACTATGGGTTTTCGATTTTAAAATTGAGTATACTCTCAACAATTTTATTAAAGTATATGGCACATGTTATGGTGTCTCCATTTATTAATATAGCTCTTTCCATGTAAGGTAGATCCATAACTTTGTTATATGTAATTTCTCATTCGTATCTGAATTTGTATAACATACATAGTAATATGGGCCATGTTAGTTCACACACACATTCAACGTCAAGTACATTGTAGGTTTTCCTAATTGACGAATCATGACAAACACATCTTGTTTACGTTGACTCCAGTAATATGCTGAATTGGGAATTGATTTTAGAAATGCCAAGTTAGACTCTAATGACTTGTTTATAAATTCTTTTGATTCCATTATAGAATGAGTAATGTTAGCTGTTATTCCCACTGATTTAAATGCAATTTGCAAATTTTCTGTAGTACGCATTCGCATAATTTTCATTGTCATATATAGCAAATGTTGTGGGAGTTACTCCATGATGATCAGATCTACGAATTTCACTCTATGCCAACATAAAGGGAGTAATTTTCAATCCATTTTTAAATTTTCGTGCATGTCCCAAATATATAGCTGGAAAAGAAAAGTTCTTCTGCATGTATATCAAATATGAAACGTTGGATATGATTTCTGACCCGGTGCTATGCATAAATATTTATCTTCAGACCATTTTGTTGTTGAATTAACAATAGTTCATCATCATTGTTGACAGGTTCCACAATTTCATCTGAATGTTCCTGTTCACTGTCATCATTCGTCCCCAAGAAATCGTCACTCACTTTTATGCCACAGAATTTATACAAAGGTGAATTTTTCAAATATCATAACCATATTTTCACTATTTTCTTCTGCACACACATCCTTGTAGATATGATGATTTATGTACGAGTCTTCATTTTATATGTACATTAATGGCATAATAGTCATCTAATTCCCTAGGTAATTGATGAACCATCATATTTACGTTAACTGGTATATTTATTACTTGTCCAATGATCCTGTATTGTCCATGTTCATAACGTAATGACGAATTTGCATAAAGGGTAATTGTGATATCAGATGCTCAGTTTCAACGTCCAGTGTCGCCTCCGTAGCCAGGTGGGCAGGAGCAGTAGTGCGTAACACACGCTTCTTGATCAGACCGGGGTTCGAGCCCGTGACCACCAAATACGGAGGATACGGGAAGGTCAGGGAATGACCACCGCATATCCCCGGAGCAATATGGCCTTAGTTGCTGATGCTCCTAAACTAAATAATAACAATGTCCAGTGGAGGCAAATGAGTAAGATATGTTGGATATATAAATCCATTTTATTGTTCCTCTTTAAATGAAGTATGACATGTATTACACATCATGAAAGTATTCACTTCTTGTAAAGGAAATTCATTTTGAAGTAATTCATATGAAGTTGGGGGAAATGGTTTCAAATCTAATTGAAACCATAAACAATCACAAATATTACAACTAAATCCAAATAGGTTTTTGTACACTAGTTTTTCAAACTCACTGTCAGCTCATGTAGACACTGTAAGGATGCAATCAGGAATCTCATTATTAGCCATTTCTAATTTCGCTTTTTTTTCTTGCATGATATTCCTTCATTCGTTCTGCTGGAATTTTAGATTCCTGATAAGTATCAGGCATAGTAGATCTCTGTGGTTGAATTTCATTATGATTCGGAATAATTTGAATTTCTAATTACCTTTTCTTCAGTTCATGATATTCCTTCATTATTTCAGCTTGAGTTTTTTTTTGGTGCAGTTTGAGAAGTCCCAGGCATAATGAAACACTCTTGTTGATTTCATCTAGATTCATGTTTCTGTCTGATTTCATCTGGATTCACATTTCTGTCTAATTTTCATCTTTTGAGCTTGAATTTTCTTGTGGGCAGTTTCAAAAGTTCCAGCACATCGAAACACTGTTGTTTAATTCCATCTGGATTCACATTTCTGTCCAACTTCCATTTCTTTCAGGATATTCCTTTGAATGCTGGGCTGTAGATTGTCACAGTCACTTGCGTATTAATCATTACGCTGATATAACGGTATAATATAGTGCGTCACCACTCAATTGTACTTGTTGTGTCACTGCACGTTTTGCATACAATTGAGTTTTCTTGGGCGCATGCATTGTAATTGTTGCATCACTGCATGCATCCAAGAAAATACTTTTTTAATGTCAAGTACAACGCATGCGCATAGGGTGTCGCGACAATTTTATATAACAATTTCTAGGTAACGTAATGCTTTTTTCCAAATAACACCAGTAAAGACGTTTTTAACATCAGTATGTTTTAGGGAAGATCGGAAGAAAATGTATACGTCATTATTATTGTAATTAGTCAAGATAGCTTATCATGGACAGCATCTTCGGTGGGCGGGGGACTATAACTGTAGTAATTTATCCAGGACAAATATAGCATTTCAAACCCAAATATTAGTGAAAAGGCATCCATATAAACATGCATTTTCTATAGTTTCTATAGTAGGCATGTGGTTTCTAGTACTAGTGGTATGCTAAGAATTAGAAATAACAGTAGTACAGAGGGTATCTCGACACTGTGAGAATAATTGTAATAATTATTTAATGAATTTAGATTGATTAAATATGTATTAAAATAAAGGAATTGTATGTATATTAAGATGCTAACCTTGTGTTGTGTAGGTAAATGTAGGGTAGGCAATAGCAAATCAGATAATGGTAAAATAAGGCAAAGAGAGAGGTTATAGCAAATTATGAAAATAAATAAATTTTGTTTATACTCCGGCACAACAACCAAGTCAGTACAGTTTACAATAAACTATCAATACAAATATTTATCGTATTTAGTAGTCACGGGCTTGAACCCCGGTCCACTCAAGAAATGAGTGCTATGCACTCTCGCTCCTGATCATTTGGCTATGTCAACTTAAGTCACGATAGTACACTGCTAACAAAGTTAAATACCATGGGTATGCTATAGTTGCAGTATCTGCTCTCTAAATGAAGGACCTTTTTATGCTTTAGTAAACAGAATAAGGATAATTAGAATTGTCTAAGTGTGTAGGTGTGGGAGTTGCCTATGCATAAAAGGTTGATAGAATAAAGGAGGAGAAAATAAGACAACAGTACTATCACCTCCCTCTCAATAATTCTAGGCTAGTGGAAGATGAAGTCGAGATAGTAGTGTATGTGACCGAAGGACTGGCCATAGTTCTGGAATAAGAGAGGAGGACAAAGCTAATAAAGGTAATAATTACAATGGTAGTTATGGAAACTATCATTTGGTAGTTTCTCTTAATGGAAATTATCTGTGAAGGAAATTACTCTTTTAAAGTCATGATTTGGGAAGTCAAGATAGTTTAAAAGTGAAGAAAAGTAGGATATTGTTCTGGCAAATGCCCGGAGTAATTATAACGAGGGGACTCTGGCTAAGTGAAGAATTCATTCAAATAGAGGGAAATTACTGCCATAACCCATATTTTTGTGGGTTATGGCAGTAATGTAAGCAGATAAAAAAAAAAAAAAACTTGGAACAAGAGTAATTCATCCATACGGAAAATTTATTAATATAATTTAAAATATATATGATGAAATGAAAGAGTACAAAATGCTGAATGCATTCAATATTGTAATACTGGAGAATATTTAGGGAATTCATAGACAATTGAAAAGCCAAATTGTGTAAAATTAGAATAAAATATTTTATTACAACTTTGTAAAAGAAAGACCAATGAACCTTTAATTTGAACTTATGAAATGGTAATATGTTAGTCATTAGTTATATGAGCCTCTAATGCAGCCTTTCCCAAATTTTTTTAGTCACGATATATTTACAGAACACTTCATCTCATGATATATTTACAGAACACTTTTCATCTCTCAATATATTGACGGAACACTTATGAAACACAAGTTTAGCAGAAACAAAAGAACTGTTTCCTAATATTTTATTACATATGACTCACTGTGCATCAATAATTCAATTCATCCCAGAAGTTCTCTGCAGAATCGAGGTCAGGGTGCTAGACCTAGACAGTCTAGTTTTCAATGCTCATGCCCTGCTGATACAGGTATGGGCTTTCCCTAATGTGCTGCTACAACATAGGTAATGCATAAATTGTTCAGGACATCTAGACAGACCTCAGCATTCGTGGCCTCATACAAAAAAAAACCAATAGTCCTAGGCCAAACAATGAAAAACAGCCCCAGCTATCACTAATAAAAGTTTAGTGGTGCCTTCACTAAAGTTCGTTTTCGGGACAATACAGTCTGGCAGGTAGCTTTCTCCAGACATCTCCCACACTCAAACATGATTGTCATACAAGAAGATCACGTACTGCAACTTGTCACAGCTTTCCATTGGTCCAACAGTCCAAAAACGGCAGGACTTACACCAAACTAAATGGTGTCTAGGATTTCTTGGGATAATTAGTGGCTTGTGGGCAGCTGCACAACCATGGTAACACATATCGTGCAATCCTGTGCACTGTACTGCTGCTGACGTGTCGTGAGAGAGTGTGCTTGTGTTGCAATAATGTTGACTTGTGTTCTGAATGGATGATTCTTTGCACAGCTCTCCTGTCATGTTCCATCAGCTTTGGAGGCTTTTCAGGTCCGTTCATGATGGTTTCAGTACCAGTTTCTTTCCATTTGCAGATCACATCACTAATTTTCAACCTAGGGATCTTCATTGCCATCAATGTTATTTACAGACAGATTGCTTCTGTGATACTCTATCATTCCACACTGGAAGTCTGTTAACTCCCTCAGTTATGGAATCTTGCATTCACATTTGTTAATACCTTTCTTTTGAAGGCTGATGGGCATATTTATAGTTGGATCTGACACATAATAGCTAGGTAGACATGACCAAAAATCAGCAGAGTTTCTGGATTTTAATGGTAAGGCAGTGTAATAATTAGGGAATAGAACGGATTAGCAATAAATTAGAAAAAAATTATAGATACCAATAATGATGTAATCTTAACTGTGTAGGGCTGGAGTAAAATTTTAGGAAATATCTATATAATAACTTGCTTATATTCCTCCATCCAGTATGCTCTTAAATTGAATAACTCAGACTAAAGAAGCTTTTGACCTGATTCCTTTTGCAATAGATTTTATTTAGCAATAAAACTGAGGAAAAAAATAATTTTCAGTAAAATTTATTTTTTAACAGTTTCTTACAGCTTTAGTGAAATACCTGCCGTGAACATACTAGAATAATTGTAATTTTGTCTGTGCAATAATTTTAATTTTTTTTAAAGGACAACATAGTCATACACATAAAAAATTATCAAATTTCATTTTTAGTCATTTTTTAAATACATTCTATTACCCAAGTCCATACCATGACACCTTAGCTAGCAGCAAAGGGAGCCGAGGGACAGGTTTTTGTAATTATTTCAATATTTATTTCCTTCTCTGAAACAGTTTTGTCGAAATATTTGCCACAGGTATTCAAATATAAAATGTGGTTCTTTAAGCAAGGATATAAACACACACACACACATATATATATATATATATATATATATATAATTATTAAAATAATTAGCAAAGGTAGATTATCGTGGAATGTCTTCAGGGGAACACAACCATGTAAACTATCTAGGACAAACAATGCTTCAAACTCCATACTAGTGAAGAAGCAGACATCCAAAATGAATATGCAGTAACTAGTAATGGACTATTAATATGCTAAGAATTAGAAGCAAAAGTGGTATAGAGCAGTGTTTCTCAAACTGTTCCGTGAGATGTGAACAGGTGTTCTGCGAAAAATTGTAATTAATAATTAAAAATAATAATAATAAAAAATAATATAAATTTTGCATATTTGTAGCGTATGCTGCTTTTGTATCATTATAATATTTAACTTTTTTTTTTCGGTTATTAATATACTGACATAGACTAATAATCAAATAGACAGCAGAACATTTTATTTTGGCAGGCTTTCGCATGCGTAGGAATAATGACATCTACGAAAAATAGCAATGTAGTGATCTACTATGCCATTCATGTCTGCTCAGGTAGCACAGTGGTATCGTCACCTCCTCTCCACACCGGGTGGAAAAGACCTGGGTTCAGTCTCAGGCATAGATAGCAAGGTTCCCCCCTCCCTTAGAAACTGGGGTTTTTCATCCAGCAAAACAGGCAAATTGACCATAGAACACACACAATTAACAGACATAAGACACAGCATGGCAGATTAATTTAATTATTCAGGTGGCCTAAAAATAATAGTTTCGTTTTAATATGCCATTTGTATGCGATTTAGCCTGGAGTACATGGGTTGAAGGAGAGAGAGAGAGAAGTGAATCATTATCATAACTAAACTCACTTCCTTGTGTAAAATTTTTTTGATAATTATCAGTATTTTGAAATATTATTATTAAATTAATTACTATGGATTTGTGGTCGAAAAAAGGAACTTTAAAACGAGAAGCAAACACTTCTAGTATTGCAACTGTGGTTGAAGAAAACGAATGCAATATTGTCACACTTCAAAGTGAGGATGAACAATTACATGCTTTTTGTTCCGCAAAGAACCAACTAATAAAAGACAAAAACGAAAGAATGATGACAGTTATTTGAATTTCGACTTTACATGTGTTGGAAATAAAGATCCTCTTGATGCACAGTGCTTCATATGTAACAAAATATTAGCAAATGGTTTTTTGACTTCCGGTCAGCACACGCGCGAGGCCACCTCCTCTCCACTGCCCGAACCTTGCTTACTCGCGCCTGGACACACTCCAGCTCCGCTGATGAAAGACGCAAAGAGGTCACTAGGGTCAAAGTGACCTTACGAGGTGTGGCTACCCCATTGATGTCCTCGACAGGTGTGATCTACAGACACGTGACATCGTGACGACCAGCTACAACACCAACAGTGACGAGCCATCCACGAGGGCATTCATCCCATACTACCCCAACCTGTCACAACAGATCGGTAGAATCCTGAGAACGCACGGAATAAAGTGCATCCAACTCCCAGGCAAGAAACTGCGTTCTTTCATTTCCAACGTGAAAACACCTGTCCCCACCCTTCTGCAGAGCGGTTTGGTCTACCGCATCTCTTGCCATGACTGCACTAGCTGCTACTTTGGAGAGACTAGACGTCGACTCGAGAAACGTCTCTCGGAGCACAAAAGAGCGATCCGTTTAGCGGATATAGAACACTCAGCTATCGCCGAACATGTCTGGACAACCCACCACGACATCGACCCACACCGCGATGTCGTGGTGGTAGACAGATCCCACCATTACCTAAAGCGTACCTGGTTGGAATCGTTAAATATAAAATCTTCGGATAAATCCTTGAACAGGAACAGTGGTTGCCAAGTCAACCCGATCACAGAGTCAGTAGTTCTATCATTGGACAAACGCTGGCCACGTCATCATGCGTCACAGCCACAGACGTCAACAAACAATTAAACCTCGCGTCTCACGCACCTGGCAGTGCACATCTTCATTCCAACTGCCATTCATGTATTTTTAATTCTGATGAAGGCTACCATATAGCCGAAAGCTCATATATTTCTTCTTTATTTGTACGCTCTGTGTGTAACTATAATAAATTTCTTAATGAATCCAGAGCGCGTAGGCCTGTTTCGTTATGTTCGTACTATTCTTGGCCAACCAGCATACGACATGGTCGTGAGACTACAGAAAGATTTTATCTTTATAGCCCGTAGTAGACAACACCTGAGGTTTGCGCATAGGTGCAAAGCTAACGAGATTATACCGAAAGGGTTTCGCTACAAACAACCGTTTTCTAATGAGCGCATGAGACGTGCCTGTCGGAACTTCGGCCTCAAAACCCTACGTATATGGATCGGCTGCCTCCATCATGACATACAACGTGCTTCAGCGAGCAAGGCAACCCTACTAGCCGACCTTAAGACTCTGATTCCCGATCCCGTTTACACCGATGTGGTCAACACTTTATGTCACCAGGCCGTCAGAGAATCAGATCTTTATTGTGCCCGACAGAAACGTAAGTTTTGTAATTTGATTAATGAATCCCGTCAATTTCGCAGCCAACGTAATACCCCTCTCACTAATTCCACGGACTTCGTATTGAACCTAAGCAGCAAACAGTTATCTGCGGACCAAATAAACTTATTGACTCTTGGCATGACATTTGCCGTTCTTCCTAAGCACCCGCCGATCACCGACATCGCCTTAGGTGTGGAAGCCAGCTTATCACGCCTCCCAGAAGATGTAGCCAACACAATCCGCTTGAAGACTGCAGCAGTTCTACACCGTGCTCGCCCCGTCTCTTCTAACCTCAACCGTACACAGTTTTCTGCCCTCAAGGCATTGAAACAGGATTCGTCCATCGTCATTCTACCGGCAGACAAAGGCCGCCGTACGGTTGTAATGGATCACACTGATTACATGGCGAAAGCGCTACTACTTTTACGAGATACTACCGTATACAAACCCCTGACCATCAACCCCAACAGAGTTTTAGAACGATGGGAATCAGAGGTGAATATCCTCATCAACAGTTGGCTGAAACAAGGGAAGATCACACAGTCAACCCGTAATCACCTCCGTGCCTCCGGATGTCAGATCCCACGGTTTTACGGCCTACCGAAAGTGCACAAAGAAGACACACCACTGAGACCAATTGTATCCTGCTGTGGATCACCGACTTACGAGCTGTCTAAATTTGTCTCGAGACTTCTTTCTCCTCTAGTTGGCAAGACCACCCACACCGTCTCCAACAGTGTTGAATTCATAAAGAGGATTCGCACTGTATCCATCTCGCAGGATCAAGTTATGGCATCGTTCGACGTCATATCGCTCTTTACCTCCATCCCTGTGGAACTTGCCATTTCTTGTGCAAAACAACTCTTGGACAATGATAGAACCCTCAACGAAAGAACTGGTCTCACACCCGATGACATTTCCGCCGCCCTCAGATTGTGCTTAACAGGGGGTGCGATCATATTTAATGACTCAGTCTACCAGCAGATACATGGCACGGCCATGGGTACCCCTGTCAGCTCAGTCACAGCAAACATCGTGATGGAGGAGTTAGAGGGACGTGCGTTTGCACACGCACCAGATCACATCGCCTTTTGGTGTCGCTATGTTGACGATGTGTTCGTGGTCATCCCTAGAGACTCAGGTCAGCGACTTCTATCATACCTCAACTCACTATCGCCCTTCATAAAATTCACGATTGAGCTGGAGTCGAACAACTCTTTACCATACCTAGATTCACTTGTCCGACGTGAAGGCACATACCTGAGGACTACAGTTTATCGTAAGCCCATGTGTGCTGGCCAGTTTACCAACTTCCGGTCAGCACACGCGAGGCCACCTCCTCTCCACTGCCCGAACCTTGCTTACTCGCGCCTGGACACACTCCAGCTCCGCTGATGAAAGACGCAAAGAGGTCACTAGGGTCAAAGTAGACCTTACGAGGTGTGGCTACCCCATTGACGTCCTCGACAGGTGTGATCTACAGACACGTGACATCGTGACGACCAGCTACAACACCAACAGTGACGAGCCATCCACGAGGGCATTCATCCCATACTACCCCAACCTGTCACAACAGATCGGTAGAATCCTGAGAACGCACGGAATAAAGTGCATCCAACTCCCAGGCAAGAAACTGCGTTCTTTCATTTCCAACGTGAAAACACCTGTCCCCACCCTTCTGCAGAGCGGTTTGGTCTACCGCATCTCTTGCCGTGACTGCACTAGCTGCTACTTTGGAGAGACTGGACGTCGACTCGAGAAACGTCTCTCGGAGCACAAAAGAGCGATCCGTTTAGCGGATATAGAACACTCAGCTATCGCCGAACATGTCTGGACAACCCACCACGACATCGACCCACACCGCGATGTCGTGGTGGTAGACAGATCCCACCATTACCTAAAGCGTACCTGGTTGGAATCGTTAAATATAAAATCTTCGGATAAATCCTTGAACAGGAACAGTGGTTGCCAAGTCAACCCGATCACAGAGTCAGTAGTTCTATCATTGGACAAACGCTGGCCACGTCATCATGCGTCACAGCCACAGACGTCAACAAACAATTAAACCTCGCGTCTCACGCACCTGGCAGTGCATATCTTCATTCCAACTGCCATTCATGTATTTTTAATTCTGATGAAGGCTACCATATAGCCGAAAGCTCATATATTTCTTCTTTATTTGTACGCTCTGTGTGTAACTATAATAAATTTCTTAATGAATCCAGAGCGCGTAGGCCTGTTTCGTTAATGGTTTTTTGGTCCCCGCTAAACTTGTTTCATAAGTGTTCTGTAAATATATTGTGAGATGTAAAGTGTTCCGTGACTAAAGAAGTTTGGGAAAGGCTGCATTAGAAGTTCATATAACTAATGACTAACATATTACCATTTCATAAGTTCAAATTAGTTTCATTGGTCCTTCTTTTACAAAGTTGTAATAAAATATTTTGTTCTAATTTTACACAATTTGGCTTTTCAGTTGTCTGAATTCCCTAAATATTCTCCAGTATTATAATATCGAATGCATTCAGCATTTTGTACCCTTTCATTTATCATATATATTTTAAATTATATTAATAAATTTTCCGTATGGGTGAATTACTCTTATTCTAAGTTTTTTTTTTTTTTTTATATCTGCCTACATTACTGCCATAACCCACAAAAATATGGGTTATGGCAGTAATTTCCCTCTATTTGAATTAATTCTTCACTTAGCCAGAGTCCCCTCGTTATAATTACTCCGGGCATTTGCCAGAACAATATCCTACTTTTCTTCACTTTTAAACTATCTTGACTTCCCAAATCATGACTTTAAAAGAGTAATTTCCTTCACAGGTAATTTCCATTAAGAGAAACTACCAAATGATAGTTTCCATAACTACCATTGTAATTATTACCTTTATTAGCTTTGTCCTCCTCTCTTATTCCAGAACTATGGCCAGTCCTTCGGTCACATACACTACTATCTCGACTTCATCTTCCACTAGCCTAGAATTATTGAGAGGGAGGTGATAGTACTGTTGTCTTATTTTCTCCTCCTTTATTCTATCAACCTTTTATGCATAGGCAACTCCCACACCTACACACTTGGACAATTCTAATTATTCTTATTCTGTTTACTAAAGCATAAAAAGGTCCTTCATTTAGAGAGCAGGTACTGCAACTATAGCATACCCATGGTATTTAACTTTGTTAGCAGTGTACTATTGTGACCTAAGTTGACATAGCCAAGTGATCAGGAGCGAGGGTGCATAGCACGCATTCCTTGAGTGGACCGGGGTTCAAGCCGGTGACTACTAATGACGATAAATATTTGTATTGATAGTTTATTGTAAACTGTACTGACTTGGTTGTTGTGCCGGAGTATAAACAGAAAATTTATTTATTTATTTATTTTCATAATTTGCTATAACCTCTCTCTTTGCCTTATTTTACCATTATCTGATTTGCTATTGCCTACCCTACATTTACCTACACAACACAAGGTTAGCATCTTAATATACATACAATTCCTTTATTTTAATACATATTTAACCAATCTAAGTTCATTAAATAATTATTACAATTATTCTCACAGTGTCTAGATACCCTCTGTACTACTGTTATTTCTAATTCTTAGCATACCACTAGTACTAGAAACCACATGCCTACTATAGAACACTATAGAAAATGCATGTTTATATGGATGCCTTTTCACTAATATTTGGGTTTGAAATGCTATATTTGTCCTGGATAAATTACTACAGTTATAGTCCCCCCCCCCACCGAAAATGCTGTCCATAAGTTATCTTGACTAATTACAATAATAACGACGTATACATTTTCTTCCGATCTTCCCTAAAACATACTGATGTTAAAAACGTCTTTACTGGTGTTATTTGGAAAAAAGCATTACGTTACCTAGAAATTGTTATATAAAATTGTCGCAACACCCTATGCTCATGCGTTGTACTTGACATTAAAAAAGTATTTTCTTCGATGCATGTGTTGTACTTGATTACATGCAGTGATGCAACAAGTACATTGAATACGCCCAAGAAAACTCAATTGTACGCAAAAAGTGCAGTGACACAACAAGTACAATTGAGCAGTGGTGTGCTATGTTATACTATTATATCATCAGCATAATGATTAATACGCGAGTGACTGTGACAATCTACAGCCCAGCATTTGAAGGAAGGATCCAGATGAAATTGAACAACAGTGTTTTGCTGTGCGTGGAACTTCTGAAATTGCCCACAAGAAAATTCAAGCTCAAAAGATGAAGGAATATTGTGAAAGAAAGAGAAGGAAATTAGACAGAAAGGTGAATCCAGATGATATTCAACAAGAGTGTTTCGTTATGCCTGGGACTTCTCAAACTACACCCAAAAAAACTCAAGCCGAAATAAGGAAGGAATATCATGAACTGAAGAAAAGGAAATTAGAAATTCAAACTATTTCGAATCATAATGAAATTCAACCACAGAATTCTACTATGCCTGATACTTATCAACCACAGAGTTCTGCTATGCCTGATACTTATCAGGAATCAAACTCCAGCAGAATGAATGAAGGAATATTGTGCACTAAAAAAAAGTGAAATTAGAAATGGCTAATAATGAGATTCCTGATTACATCCCTATAGTGTCTACACGAGCTGGCAGTGATTTTGAAAAACTGGTGTACAAAAACCTATTTGGATTCAGTTGTAATGTTTGTGATCATTTATGGTTTCAATTAGATTTGAAAACATTTCGAACAACTTCATATGAATTACTTTAAAATGAATTTCCTTTACAAGAAGTGAGTATTTTCATGATGTGTAATGCATGTCATGCTTCATTAAAAGAGGGACAGATAAAATGGATTTATATATCCTTACTCATTTGCTTCCACTGGATGTTGTAACTGAACATTTGATATCACCACAATTACCCTTTATGCAAATTCGTCGTTACGTTATGAACATGGACAATACGGGATCATTGGGTAAGTAATAAATGTACCAGTTAACGTAAATACAATGGTTCATCAATTACCTAAAAATAATGAAAATGTTTAAATCCTTATGGCGATTTTAACTCAAGAATTAAATAACATTTTATATATTAATTCTTCTCTTCTTCTTAGAGGTCTAGTTGTCTGCAGCTTTTTTATAATCGAAGTCTGTTAGATCTGGACCCTAAAGTGAAATCAACATCAGATTATTTAGTGTGCTCTGTTTCGTGTGATTCCTTAAACAGGTTTTAATTCATTTTAGAGGTGAAAACTCCTCTTTCACATTCATCTGTGTCCGATTTCACATTCAAAAAGTATCCGAAAGATTTAAATAACAAAAGTGAATTTGAATCGACTCAGGGAATCGTAAAATTCAACCAACATTGACACTGGCAGCTGATAACTCCACATAAAGCACACGACAATATTCTAGGTAATCTTGATTTACAGCGTCGAACTATGCAGTGGCCACATGACGTCAGCACAATGGTCGAATAGTGGGAGGTCTTAACTGTATAGGTAGGTTATGTATCAGAAAGCTGAGTTCTGCCGATCTTTCGGCATCCAATCACAATTCCAGCTGGATTTGGTGTCCGCTCCTGTTGCATTGACCTTGATCACATAGTATTTCGAATTAATATTGATAGAAATCAGTGAGCAGTACTATATGTTACCACGAGAATTGCTTAAATTTTAGCCAGGCAGTGCAGTGCACCCATTTGATAGATCCTGGGGAGAACACTAGAGAATCCAGAAGTGTGTCAAATTCTAATAGGAAGCTGAATGATTTTGCGATAACTGAGAGGAAAGGGGTGGAGAAAGTCTTGTAGCCAAATATATTATAAAAAAGGCACCTAAGGTGAATGAGATCTAGCCAGTTATGTTAAAGGCAGCAGCAAAAGTAAGAAAACCTTTAGTCATGATTATGAAAGCATCCTTGCACTCAGAAGAGGCCCTAATACACTGGAAATGTGCAAATATATCTCCAATTCACAAAGGAAAGATCAAAAAGTGACATGAGTAATTACAGACCTTTTAGCTTGACTTTTGTTTTAAGAAAAATAATGGAGTCACTGGTTAAAAAAGTAATGTGGGACCATCTACACAGGAATGCAGTTATACTGCAGTCACAGCATGGATTTATTAAGGGGTAATCCAGTCTGGCCAATCTAATTGGATATATGTCATTGTAATAACAAAAAATAATTTTGTCATATAATTAAACTTTAGAAGTTTTTGATCTGTTGCACAAAAGACACTACTATACAAATTGGAGCTGTGTGGCATTAAGGAAAAGTTACTGCTATTGATAAAAGGGGGGCTGAGTGGGAAAAGATAGAATAGTTATCAATGGACACTGCGTTTCTTGGACTAATGTTATTAGTGAAGTCCCCAGTATTCAATGCTTGGACCCATTCTTGTTTTCTATATTTATCAATGAGGGTATATTAAGTTTAATGTCTAAGTTTGCAGAAGATACAAGAATGGTTAATGACAGTAATCAAGGTATGCTACTGCAAGACCTAGACAAATTAAGCAGGTGGGCTAAGAAGCAGCAATTGAAGTTTAACATTGACAAATTCATGGTACTTCATATGGTAAGCAGTAATCCCAGATTAACATACCATGTGAGACCACAGTAAAGGTATTGGAGAACGAAAAAAGACCTTGGATTAATTGTGCAGTCAGATATGAAGTTCTCTGGCAGTGCAGACAGGCTGCCAGAACAGCTCATGAGGTTTTGTCAATGATATATAGGAATTTTGCCAGCAGGGATAAGTGGTGATTATCCCATTGTATATGGCAATGGTCAGGTCATATCTTGAGTGCTGCCTATAGGTCTAGAGGCCTCATATTAGGAAGGATGTATATGTGTTGAAACAGATGCAGAGAAGAACAACAACATTAGCGAGAGGAATAAATGGGTATGAGGAAAGGCTTCAGTTCTACAAATTTCAGCATCTGGGGATTGCAAGGAGTTCTGACTGAGGTGTTTAAGGCTTTGAATGCATTGAGTAATCAATGCTGATGGAATCCTTCCTCTTGCTCAGACCACACACAAGGGGTGCATAAATTCAAACTGTGGAAGGATGGTTGCAGGGTAGATGTGCAGAAATCTGTCATCTCTTCCACTTTACAATAGCTTTCAGCAGAGTTTGCATTACTTTCATCTTCACCTTCTTTCACATTCACTGGTTCTCTTTCCCTTTTCCCACACTTTCCAACATTACCTGTATACTATTTGAAACTATCATATATATTTCAATTATAGACATAAATGCACTGCCCAAAAGAATACGAACTTTTATTCAGCATCGAATCGGGTCGCCTTTGTTTCGAATAACAGCACATTTGCTGTTATTCGAAATTTCAAAACTCCTTATAAAAACACCATTCTATAAGGTGTTTTAGTCTAATTGTAACAATTCTTCCAACAAAATATCATGTAGCTGTGACAAAGGGTGAAGGGAGAATACTTTCTGAATAGCTCTTTCCAGTCCTGCATATTCTCAGTAGAATTGAGATCAAGTGAATGTGGGGGCCAGGGAAGATGGTAGAAATTCATGTCATATTCTCTGAACCATTCTTGCATGACACTAATGCACACTGAGACAGTATTTAAGGGTAGGGTAGCTTAAACAATCATTATATTTTCTTGTTGAGTTACTTAAGATGCATTCATGGGGTATGCTGGCAATTAGTTATCAAGGTGGCTCACTCAAGAATTTCAGCTAATGGTCATCCAAGGTTAAGATAATATGATAAATTTTATCAAACTGATAATATTTAACAAAGGGCTCACATAATTATAAATAATTTAACAAGGGTTTTGTGCATTGAACATGGTACCAAACTTCTAATCAAAAGTTAGATACTGTGTTCAATGCATTGGTTGTCATACAAGAAGAAATAATGAACAGTAGGAAGAAATAACAAAGCAAGAGAAGGTGAAAATAGAGGATGAAAAATGTCATAAGCATTTGAGATGAATGTAAATTACTATACAGAATATATACACTGCCTTACCATTAATATCTTGACACCAGCACTGAAACCTAACACCACGACACAGAACTCTATGCCTCAACTGGGTGAAAGAACATCAGCACTGGACCTTGGGGCGCCTCCGTAGCCAGGTGGGCAGGAGCGGCAGTGCGTAGCACATGCTTCTTGATCAGACCTGGGTTTGAGCCCGTGACCACCAAATACGGAGGATGCGGAAAGGTCAGGAAATGACCACCGCATATCCCCGGAGCAATATGGCCTTAATTGCTAATGCTCTAAAAACCAAAACAACAACAATAACTGGACCTTGGATGATCGGATCCAATCGGATCCAACCTGGTCCAATGAGGCCCATTTACAGTTATTTCGAGTGGATGGGAGGTTGTGTATCTGGTGGAAATGCAGCCTATTGCAATAAAGTGTGTATTCCTTGCCAGCCATCATGTTTGTTATGAGTCGGTAAATGAATGCCAAGTTACTCTATGCTTTTTTGCCCTTTTATTTTATCAGTTTTTATTGATTTTATGTTTTACAGGTTCATTGTTTTATATAAATTTATTTATTTTACTGCTTATTTATATTAATGGTTATAATCACCATTCTCCCCACAACGTGTGGGAAAAGGTCTGGGTTCGAACCCTGTTAATGATGCAAGAAACTTGTCTTTATCACTCCATGGCTGAGTTTATCAGTCTCAAGTGAGGATAGCAAGGTTTTTTCCTCCCCGAATCCTTTTTTTTTTTGTCCAGCAAAGCAGGCAAACCAATCAGAGCACATGCAATTTACAGACATAATACACATGGGTGAATATGCTTATCTATATTGGTTTTATTTATTTATTGATTTACATTTTACCCAGCATCTTGGTTATTTTAATACAGTTGTATAGTACATGTAGCACTTAGATACTCACTTGCACCTGAACTCTTTCTCAATTTGTTTTGCTTACTAATATTAAAAATAGTAGTGGAAGTAGTAACCCTTAAGTTTTGTGTATATTCTAGCATGACCACCCAATTCAGAGGAGTTTACAAGTATTAATTTTGACAAAAATACAATCATTAACGTATTTAGCAGTCATGTGGGACACTAGGAGTTTGCAAAGTATAGAACACAAGAACATTTCCATATTTAGTATATTTATATGGGCTCAAACCAGTGACTTCAAATGCATGTACTACTATACTCCCATGCTAACCATTCAGCTTCATCAGGCTGTTGGTGTTTGTTGGCTTGGCGCATCAACATATTAGGCCATCTTGAACCGGCATATTATGTCTGTAGGCGTGTATGTTCATAGATTGATTTGTATGTAATATAGCCTGGAAAACCAGCAACTCCTCATGGTAAACCCCCATATTCTCCTCCTGAATGCAGCTAACAACTGCATTAATTGAAGAAGCCTTGAAGAATTCGTCTAGTATCTTGATGGGATTTGAACTCAGATCTCTTTAAATAAGGTTTTGCCTTGCATGAAGGTGTCAGACATATTAACTTCATATATAATTCTTGTTTCTTGTTATATATTTCTTGATGTGTATTCAATTTAAATTTGAAAGTTTGACCTTCTTTGAGATTGAGTAATTTCCTTTTGTTTAGTTTTTGGTACTTTTTAATAGGAGGTATATGAATTTAAACATGGGAGACTATATATTCTAATTTTTTTCTCCCTACCCAGACCATGGGATATGGGAAGGTTTCTGGCAATGCAGTGTAATTTGAGTAGCATTCCTTTTCCTTCTTTTGGGAAGAAATGGATCAACATACGGAAGTTTTATAGCAGTTTCTATAAAACAAAAAGAGTAAGTTATTTAAATTTTTTAAAAATTTGTATTTTAGAATGTGCAAATCAAGCTTCATTTGTTATACTTGTATTTATGGTATGTAGGACTTCGTCCACACACTAGTCCTCTGCTGGTGCAAAATATATATATATTTTTAATTATACTGGAGCCTATAGTATTCTAAAACCACAAATGGGTTGAAGAATGAGAAGCTGGAAGAGCATTGTTGATGTAACTATTATACATTTTTTTTTTTTTTTTTTGTAATGAAAACCCCAAGCATGAGAGAGATATTAGAACTTAGGGTACTTAGCACCACGAATGGTTGGAAAGTTGAGAAGATGAAAGAAGATACTTGTTGACATTAGACTTGAATTTCTGTAGATTGTATTTTTCAGGAAATATGGATGAAAGGAGGTTGTTCCAGAAAATGGAAGTTGAAGAAATAAATGAGGAAGAAGAAGAAAAGTTGGTTCTGTGAGCTTGAAGTTGGACAGTAAAAAGGATGCTGACTGGTTGTGGCACATATTCAGATTGTTTTGGAAGAGAGAGAGAGAGCGGGAATTATAAAGCCAATTCAGAAGAACAGTGAAGTATTTATAGATAAAGCAGCATGCAGCAGGAACAAAACGTTTGAGACAGAATATACACTTTAATATTAGAGATGTCATTAATTAACTTAACTGCCGTCTTTTGAATGGAATCTAGAAGACAGAGGTTTTGGGGGCATTGCCCCAGTTGTGGGAACAGTATTCTGTGGTAGGGTGAATTTGTGATTTGTACAGAGTGAACAGCTGTTGGGGAAAAAAGTAATGTAGAGAGTGAAAGAGAAACCCTTGTTTTTTAGATGCAGAGGAAACTATTTTTGATATGATTATGCCAAGAGAGATTAGAAGTTAGGGTAATCCCTAAAATATATATATAATATAATATAGGGTGATTCTAAATTACTGTCGGGGTTTCTGTGGCCTATAATTTTCAAACTGGAAACAACAAAATAAAACTGCTTATGGAATATGAAAGTGTAACTCAAAAAGTTTTATTTGGTAACGCTGTACTCGCCGCGTCAATATCTGGGCGGTATTGACAGCATTACTTCAAAATGGCGACTGTTCAAGAGAAGGCAACGTGCCTACTTTGGTTTTTCGAAACAAAGTCCGTTATCACAAAGCAACGTCATTACAGAACTCAGTATGGAAAAGATCCACCTTCAGATAATGCTATCTGACGTGTTAAAGCAATTTCAAGAGACTGGTAGTGTTCTGCACTGAAAAGGAGCGAGAAGACCGAGCACTTCACAGGAAGATGTTGATTGAATCCACGAAGCGTTTTCTCGAAGCCCACAAAAATCAACTAGACGAGCTTCTTTGCAGTTAGGTATACCACAAATGACTGTTTGGAGGCATAACCACTTTCACCTCCACGCCTACAAACTGCAGATTGTGCAAGCTTTAAAGCTGAACGATAAACCCTGTTGTTTCCAATTTGCCCAAGACATTTTGTCAAACGTCGAAGCTGATGAAAATTACCTTTGGAGATTGTGATGAAGCAACGTTTTACATATCAGGGAGGGTAAATCATCATAACTGCAGAATATAGGGATCGGGAAAACCCTCACGGCATTTGAGAATTTGAAAGAGAGTCCAAAGGTCAATGTCTGGTGTGCTTTGTCATGTTAGGAAGTTTTGTGCCCCTTTTCTTTACGGAAAAAACAGTGACAGCAGTGACCTATCTGGACATGCTACAGCTGTATCTGTTACCCCAGTTGAAAAATCATCAGCCAAATGTGGTGTTCCAGCAAGATGGTGCACCGCCACATTGTTGTCTTACTGTCCAAGAATTTCTCAATATGCATTTTCTTGGGCATTGAGTTGGGCTTGGTGGACCGATTCCGTAGCCTCTGCACTCACCCGATCTTACACTGCTTGATTTCTTCCTGTGGGGATACGTGGACATTGTGTTCAAGATCCCTGTGACCTCCCAGGATGAACTGAAGCTCAGAATTGTTGCTGCAATCAAAACAGTTACACCGCAAATGCTGGAGAACACTTGGAGGGAATTTGAATATCGCTTGAATATCTTACGTGCCACGAAAGGCGTGAATGTTGCAGCTGTTTAGCATTCTGCAGTATTGATTCTATAGGTAATGAAACTTTTTGAGTTACACTTTCATATTCCATAAGCAGTTTTATTTTATTGTTTCCAGTTAGAAAATTATAGGCCACGGAAACCCAAACAATAATTTAGAACCATCCTGTATATAATCTTGTATAAAATCTAAGTGTCATCGAAGATAAGCATAGGACCAGAAGAATCTTTTGCGAGTTATAAGACAGGACTGAGTTTTTTTTTTTTTTTTTTTTTTAAGAGCCCGTCGCCACCAAATATGGAGGATGCGGAAAGGTCAGGGAATGACCACCGCATATCCCGGAGCAATATGGCCTTAGTTGCTAATGCTCCTAAAAACCAAACAACAAACAAACTGAGTTTTAGAAGGATTGCAATCAACCAGGTTATCTTTGCCCCACTGGAGAATTTCCTGAAGATCAGCATGTAAGGAATTGGTAGTGGATATTTTGAGAAGTCGAAGATGTGTGTGCAGGGCAAGATTTCTCAAACTGGAAGATGGAATGCAATGTGTTATCACGAAACTATGGATAGGATTTTCGGTCAATGGAAGGTCATTAACATCTACAACTACATGCAGTGAGCAATCAGAGAGAAAAATGGATACCCAATTAAAAAAACACAGTTGGCAAGCTGTAAGATGGAATCTTATTTAGAAGAACCTTATACCAAACACGATTAAAAGCCTTTGAAATGTCAAGAGCAGCTGCTTGAATTTCACCAAACTTTTTTCCATTGAATTTGTCCACAGATGGGTAACATAAGCCAGTATATCAACAATGGATCGACACTAACAGAATCCATACTGGCAATCATTGATCAGATGGAAAGTTTCTAGATAGTTTTAAGAGTTGATGGTTAATAGATTTCTCTATTACTTTAGAAAGAGAAGTAAGTGCAATGGGACAATAACTGGATGGATATGAAAAAATTTCCAAGCAGAAGGGAAAATGGGGAATAAGAAAGTGAAAAAAAGGTGAAACAGAACAGGAGCAAGCTCAGAAGCACAGATTTTGAGAACAAGTGGAGAAAAATCATCAGGACCTGGAACTTTCTTGGCATCAAAACTGTTCAAAATTCCTTTGACCTCCTTTTTATGGAAGACCACAGGAGTCATTGAATGGAGTGAACTGGTTATGGTAGGAGGTGGTTTACCAAGATCATTAATTTATGAGTTGGAAGAAAAATAGGATGCTAGCAGGTCATCTTTATTTTTGGCTGAAGTGGAAATAATACCATCTGGTTTTTAGAAAGGTGGGAATAGAGATGGGCAAAAGATGCAGGCCAATAGCTTTGGCAAGAGACCAGAATGCTTGACTACCATTTGGACAAGCAAGCTTTCTATTCTTAGCTTATTGAAAATGTAGTTTGAACTAATTAATAATTTCTTTGCAATTGTTGTAGGCAGATAATGAAAGTGAAGATTTGGAAACAATCCAGTTACGATATGCAACAATCGTCTCATGAACAGTCTTAGCACATTTATTGGAAAACCAAGGTTTAGATAAATATTTAAATCAGAAGACTTAAAACAATCTAACCAAGGAAAAGAAGAAAAGAAATCTCTCACATTATCCCATTTTGCGTTCTTGTAGGGCCAAACATCACAAGTTGAGATTGGACATGAGAGAAAGGCTCTGTTGAAGAAGATACCATCACCAAGTTATAATCTGAGATGGCTAGAGGATCTACCTCGACTGTGTACTTAGAAGAGTTGTGTGTGATAAAAATCAAGCATGTTAGCTGTGTGGTTAGGATTGTTTGGTATTCTGGTAGGTAAATGAACATTCTGTGTGTGTGTGAGGTCACCATTACTATTTACAAAAGCCTGAGCATCTTGACCAGCTGGATCTGTGTGAGTAGTAGTAGTAGTAGTAGTGGCATGTGATGCAAGAAAGGAAATGTATGAGCTTATGCAGCATCAGCCAAAAAAAAAAAAAATCACACCATTCCCTCCAAATGCCTGTCCAGTTCCTCCTTAAATTTATTCAACCTATCAACTTCCACAACGACAGATGGAAGTTTGTTCCAGCAATTAACCACCCGCTGGCTAAAGGCAAATTTACGCACATCATCTTTCTTTTCTTAATTTGAATTTATGCCCCCTTAGGTTTGTAATCTGAACAAGTGGAAGGATCCCATCAGAATTCAGCGTGCTCAACCCATTCAAGGCCTTATATACCTCAATCAGATCACCGCGCAGGTGCCTAGCCTAGTCTCAGCCACTGCAATTTGCAGAACTTAAGCCTCTCTTGGTAAGAGGATCCCTTCATTCCCCTCACCAGTCTTGTTGCCATTCTCTGTACATGCTCAAGTAAATCTACATCCTTCCTAAAATGAGGCCTCCAGACCTGTACGCAGTACTCAAGGTGTGGCCTGACCATTGTCTTATACAGGGGGATAATCACCTCCTTTTCCATGCTAGCAAAATTCCTATATATCATTGACAAAACCCCATGACCTGCCCTGGCAGCCTGTCTACATTGCTCAGAGAACTTCATATCTGACTGCACAATTACTCCCAGGTCTTTTTCATTTTCTACCACCTTAAGTGTAGTACCACACAGTTGGTACATTTCTCTGGGGTTACTTCTACCCATATGCAGTACTTTGCATTTGTCAAGGTTAAACTTCAGTTGCCACTTCTTAGCCCATCTGCCTAAATTATCTAGATCCTGTTGCAGTAGCACACTGCCATTACTGTCATTAACAACCCTGCCAACCTTTGTATCATCTGCAAACTTCGACATTAAGCCTGATATACCTTCATCAATATCATTGATAAATATACAAAACAACAGTGGACCTAACACCGAACCCTGTGGGACTCCACTAATAACATTAGTCCAAGAAGAGCAGCACCCATTGATTACCACCCTCTGTCTTCTCCCACTTAACCATCCTTTTATCCATTGTAGCAACTTACCCTTAATACCATTCTGCTCCAATTTGTACAATAGTCTTCCATACGCAACAGTGTCAAAAGCTTTCCTGAAATCCAAATATATGATATCAAAATTATTTTTTGCATCCAGTTCCTTTGTAACCACATCATAATATCCTATCAAATTTGTCAGACAAGACTTTCCCTTAACAAACCCATGCTGTTTCTGAATTATTGCTGCAGTCTTGTCTAGATGATCCTGCAATGCATCTTTAACCAGCGACTCCATTATTTTACCCGGAACAGAAGTTAAACTAACTGGTCTGTAATTACTCGTGTCACCCTTCGATCCCCCTTTGTGAATTGGGGATACATTTGCACATCTCCAGTCCGTGGGAACCTCCCCTGAGTCCAAGGATGCTCTCATAATTATGGCTATGGGTTTGCTTAGTTGCTTTGCCGCCTCCTTTAATATAACTGGATAGATCCCATCCACCCCAGGTGCTTTTCTTACGTTTAACTTCAACAATTTCTCTTCTACTTTGCTCTCAGTTATTACAAGATCATTAAGCACCCTGCTACAATTTGATAACCTTCTGCCATTTTCAAACCTTAATAACTCCTCATGTGTGAATGTAGATGCAAAATACTCATTCAGTTTGTTTGCTATCTGAGCAGGATCATCAACAATCGAACCATCGATATCAAGTGGACCAATCAGATTCATCCCCTTCCTTTTAGAGTTTATATAAGTAAAGAAATCTTTGCTGTTTTTCTTAGCATCTTTTGCCAAGGATTTCTCATAATCTGCCTTCGCCTGCCGAACCTCCTTTGTGACCTGATTACAGATTAACTTATATCTGCCATACGCTTCTGAGTCGCTTGATAATTTATATGCATCCCATGCATTTTTCTTCTCTGTCACGAGTCTCATTAGTTCATTTGACAACCATTTAGGCCTAAACCTTGAACAATATTTCTTAATAGGTATGAAACTTTTAGTAGCTTCCACGATTAATTCCTTGAATGCTTCCCACCTAGAATTTACTGTTGGTAACATCGTCAGTTGATCCCACTGTACAGAATTTAAAAACTGTCGGAGACCAGTGTACTCTCCTTTACGGAAGCAAAAACCCTTTCCTTTACCCCTGATGGTAATTAAATCTTTAAGTAAATCCCACGTCAGTACATTGTGATCACTGCCAACTAGTGGTTCTTTTATCTGCAAATTCCTAATACATGAATGATCACTGCTGATAACCAGATCAAGAGTATTACTTTCTCTGGTTGCCTCTCGAACATGCTGCTGCAGAAAACAATCATCCAATAAATCCACAAAAGTCTGACTAGTGTGTGAGTGCCCAACCCACAAGTTCCAGTAAATATCTGGGAAGTTAAAATCCCCCATTATAAGACATTCCGATTTACTAGCCCACTCTATTTCTCTGTACAATTGTTCATTGTACTCATTCGAGTCATTAGGCCTATAACACACTCCTACTCTAATTTTTACTTTCGCAGTGCTTATGTCACACCGAACTGACTCAACAGTGCACTGTTCATCTATATCAACTGGGTGCAATTCTTTTGATTTTATGTTTTTCTTTATTAACAGCATAACACCTCCTCCCTTCCTATCCTGTCTATCCTTTCTGTACACATTGTACTCCCCAAATTCCAGTTCAGTATTCCTTATATCTGTGTGACACCACGTCTCTGATATCCCAACAATATCCGCCTTTGATGTCTTGACCAACACTTCAAATTCATCAAGTTTATTTACTATACTTCTAGCATTGGTATACATGCAAGTATACATGCACCTATTCCTATTCCCAGCCACTCTAACACATCCCATATACCCACCTGTTTCACGATGATGATATCCGTCCCTGAAACCCCCAACGCCCCTCGCTCCAGGTCGCTACTTATTCTAATAGAAGTTGTGCAAGAATCACCTTCACCTCTGCCTACGGCTACTGTTAAACTATTAGTCCTTGTATCCCCCCCCCAAGCTATCAGTTTTCCGACCCACCTAACACTGCCTCGATAGCATCAGCAAATATTCTTGCACCCTTTCTATTTAAGTGTATCCCATCCCTGTAGAAGCAATCTCTCCTGTTAACAAGTACAGTCCAGGCTGAAAAAAATTCTACCCCTTGAGCCTTGCACAATCTTTCCAGGGCCGAATTGATCGACAAGGCTCTCATCATATACTCCCTCCTATCGTGTCTGGGCAGAATTGCAGACACTTTCAAATTTAACCCTAATTCACGGCTTTTTTCATCAGTGACCTGTACTTGTTAAGTAATTCTGCCGGTCTCCTACTCTTAATATCATTAGTGCCAATGTGTACAACTATATCACCTTTTGTGCCCTTAAAAGATGATATCTGCTCTACAACGTCATCAACCTTTGCCCCTGGCAGACATACCCTGGTCCTGTTCCATCTATCCTTTCTACAAAGGATGTTTCCCGTTTCCTTGACAATAGAGTCACCAACAACTACTAGTTCCTTTGGGACCAGCGCAATCTGCCTTGGGGGTTGCCGCTGTGTTGCGTGATGACCAAGTGCAAGCTCTGGCGTTGATGTGGGCAGCTGAGAGCCTGATGGGCCCCTCAATTTAGATCTTTCGAGGGCATCCACCCTGTCCTTCAAACTCTCATATAGGCCCATAACAACGCTGAGTTGTCGCTTGATTTCCTTACACTCCTTACATCGCGCGCACACAAAGACATTCCTCATGGCAATATCATGTTCCGTTCCAGTAGTTCGGCAAACATTTCACAAGTTGCACATTTTTTCAGGCTGTGATGCGTTGGAGAATCGCCCCCCTCAGTTCTCCCCAGAGTCACAGCACTCCTGCCACTTTGTGCCCGTTGCTTTGCTGCTCTAGTTTGGGGCATGATATTTTAAATTAATAAGATCAATAAATTAAATTAAATTAAATGTCAATACTATGCTATCTAATAGAAACAGTGAAGCGTATTACTGTTTCTATAATTATACGTTAGAGCTACCTAACTACCTATTAAAAATTTGAATTCCCTATCACTATATACAAAAACAATGCCTGCAATATTCAAATGAAATAATGGTTTTATAAAGTATTACGTATATCTACAAAAACTGTTTATACAAATTAAAATAAAAATAACCAGCGTAATTAGAACTATAAGACAACGTATTAAGTACAATATAAAATAACAATTATGTAAATAATAAGCAAAAACTTATCGTTTTTTTCGGAGCCTGTAACTCGCAACTGTATTTTCTAAAGAGAGTCAGCGCCCTCTCTGAGTGTAGAAAATGGAAGCCAGCTGAAGTTGTGAACATTAAAATTGCCAAGGAAAATTAGGTCACTGTTATGAAAGTTGGATTGGAAAAAGTGGTTTCAGAGAGAGAGAAGTGAAAGTTCCAAGTGATTGATGGAGTTGGAAGAACAATAGAGGCAACAGATGAATTTGACAGAATGTGGTAGAGAGATTTTAAGCCAGAGAAAATTGAAAAGAAGAGATTCCAAATTACTGTATCTGACAGGGAATATCAGAGCAGACATATGCATAAGTACCCCATTTGAAGCAAAATGAAAATGATCCATGAAAGCAACCTTATACGGCAGGGGTGGCCAACGAGTCTATTGCGGATTTAATTTCGGTCGATCACGACGAATTTTAAATATACAGTCATCCCTCGATTTGTGCACCTTGTGCAATGAAATTTTTGAGAGGGTAGATCGCGGCACATTTTGAAGGAAAAAAGTAGATCGCATCACAGATTAAGTTGGCCACTCCTGTTATACAGCATCAGCCAAAAAAACCACGACACCTTGAATGGGTTGAGCATGCTGAATTCTGATGGGATCCTTCCACTTGTTCAGATTACGAACCTAAGGGAGCATAAATTCAAATTAAGAAAAGACAGATGTAGAATAGATGTGCGGAAATTTGCCTTTAGCCAGCGGGCGGTTAATTGCTGCAACAAACTTCCATCTGTCGTTGTGGAAGTTGATAGGTTGAATAAGTTTAAGGAGGAACTGGACAGGATTTGGAGGGAATGGTGTGTTGTGTTTTTTTTTTTTTTTTGGCTGATGCATAAGCTCATACACTTGCTTTCTTGCATCACGTGCCACTACTACCTCCCATTTTGCCTATTCATTTCCTCCAATAGTTTGTCTAGTTCTTTGTTGAATTTATTTAAACTATCAATTTCCACAACAGATGGGACTTTGTTAAATAATCAACCACCCATTGGCTAAAGGCAAACTTACGCTCATCTATTCTGCAATCTTCCTTCCTCAGTTTGAATTTGTGCCCCTTCATGTGTGTGGTTTGAGCCAGAGGAACAATCCCATCAGCATTGAGCTTGCTCATTCCATTCAAAGTTGTAAGCACTTCAATCAGATCACCTCACAGGTGCCTAGTCTCCAGGTGCTGCAGTTTGCAGAACTAAAGCCTTTCTTGATAAGAGCACCCTTTTGTTTTGTATACCAATCTCGTTGCCCTTCTCTGTACATCTACATCCTTCTAAAATTCTAGCTCTGCATCCTTCCTAAAATGTGGCCTCCAAATTGTATGTAGTACTCAAGACGTGGCCTGACCCATTGCTTTATACAATGGCATAATCACATCTTTATCCCTGCATCTACATCTTTCCTAAATTGTGGCTTCCAGACCTATATGCAGTACTCAAGATGTGGCCTGACCATTACCTTATATAATGGGATAATCATATCCTTATCCTTGCTAGCAAAATTCCTGTACAGGCTGGCCTCGATTAACGTAATTAATTCGTCCTGCGAGTGCATTGCGCAAAATGGAAACCCGTTAATCGAATATAATAATTGAATTTCAATAGGAAAAATTAGAATTGGTCCTTGACCTTCTGGAATGTCCATAAAGAATTTAAAAAATACCTTTTAAATAACTTTTTAACTGTATACAATGTAAAAGATAAATGAAAATAATTATGGAATTAAATGTTTATTGCATAAAACAGCGGTTCCCAAACTGTGCGCCGCAGAATATTTAAAATTTTCGAGGGAAACACAGCGATACTCGACATCTGTCGGACACCGCCCGAACTACTAGCTCGAGATAGTTCACAGTTTCAACATTTCTTATTAAGTTGTTTGGACCTAACTGCTAAACGGAACTGTTAGGTATTTCTTTTGGTCTGAGTACGCCTTGAAAAAATTACTGAGACACTAAGGGTGCTGTGAACTGAGAAAGTTTGGGAACCTCTGACATAAAATATACAATGAAGAAATGACTGTTGCGGAAATATTTGAATAGTGTTGACTCTCTCTTTTCATCAATCAATTTCCGATAGCCGACAACAATCTTCTCTGGGCCATGGCGAAATAAATATCGCAGAGAACCTCAAACCTTTTGTTTGAGGTTCTATGTGATATGAAAGATTTCATCTAATTGTTTTACCATTATCTCCTTCGCGGTAACATTTTCATCTGGCTCATTTAAAATTTTGAATTTTTATGCAAGTGTGCATTGACTTTTGGTGCCTCTGTAGCCAGGTGGGCAGGAGCAGCAGCAGTGCGTAGCACACGCTTCTGCTTTAGACCCGGGTTCGAGCCTGTGACCACCAAATACGGAGGATGCGGAATGGTCAGGGAATGACTACCACCACCGCATATCCCCGGAGCAATATGGCCTTAGTTGCTAAAGCTCCTAAAAACCAAATAATTAACAAACAAAACAAGTTTTGTTTTGCAGGAGACAAACAAGTAATACGTCTTCTTCCGATGGTTGATGGAACACACCAAGGCGGGCAGCAGGCAAATGTTTGTTTATTGACCATATGACTCGCGGTAAGCTTAACGTGCGATTCAAATCTTTTTCAACTGTTGCATTAAAAAAAAAATTGCGATTTTCAAATAGCGCTAACTGAAAATCGCATTAATCGAACTCGCGTTATGCGAGGCCTGGCTGTATGTCACTGACAAGACGCCATGAACTGTTCTGGTAGCTTGTCTGCATTGCTCAGAGAACTTCATATCCGGCTGCACAATGACCCCTAGGTCTTTTTCATTTCCCATTACCCGAGTATAGTACCAAGCAGTTAGTGTATTACTCTGGGGTTACTGTTATCCTTATGCAGTACTTTATACATTTATCAATGTTAAACTTCAATTGCCATTTCTCGGCCCATCTGTATAACTTTTCTGGACTCGTTTGCAAGAGCATACTGTCATTAGCCACCTGTCAACCTTCGTATCATCTGCAAACTTGGACATTAAGTCTGATATGCCTTTATCAATATCATTAATAAATATAGAAAACAACAATAGGCCCAACGCTAAACTCTGGGTACTTCATTTATAACATTAGTCCATAAAGAGCAATGTTCATTGATTACTACTGTCTTCTCCCACTCAATCATCTCTTTATTCATAGCAGCAACTTGCTCTTAATGCCACACTGCTCCAATTTGTACAGCAGTCTTTTATGTGCAACAGTGTCAGAAGCTTTTCTGAAATAAAAGTATATGATATCAAAATAATTTTTTGCATCCAGTTCCTTTTTGACCACATCATACTAACTGATTAAATTGGTCAACAATATTCCCCACCATAACAAACCCATGCTGTGTTTGAAGTATCCTATGTTTGTACCACCTCTTTATTACAGCCTGAAAGAAAGGAAGGAACACATTGTGGCTGCCATTTCACCCATTGATGGTGATAGGCTGTGAAGGGTCTAGAATGATGTGATTTCAGGATGATGAATGTTGTGACTTTGATGTGACTACAGGATTGATGTGTGCATTTTTAGGGTTATAGGAATAAATGATAGTTCCTTTACAGATTGGTTTTTACTACATGTTTGTGTATAACTTAGTTATTGAGTAATGCATTTTTGAGTGTTCAGTTCTTTTTGAATCACCCTGTATAGTTGATGATATTGCTTCACAATAATAAAAAAAAAAAAAAAAAAATGTCAAATTCATAGAAAATTTTAAACAAAACTGTTTTAAGAATGCAGCATCACTAATATGGTATGCTAATTATAACTTTTTTTTTTTGTTTTCATGTTAGTACCCATTAGCAACCATGTTGGAATTACTGGGCATTACATTTGAAGGTCATCCTCATTGTGGCTTAGATGATGCAAGAAATATTACGAGAGTGGCATTGAAAATTCTGCAGGATGGCGGGGGGCTCAGGATTAATGAGAGAATTAACTGGAATAGGTAAGTAATTTAATTTACATCATTGCCAAAGGATCTATATCATTTTTACAAAGGTATTTTTTTTTTTTTTACAAGCAATTTATGTGCAAGGTACTTACAGAAATGCATCTTTAAAACGTTGATCACTCCCTGATCCATTTGTTACACAACTAATGTGGAATCCCCAGGGGAAAGAACTCGACATGGACATTAAGGGCTCTTTGTTTTTCAGATGAGCAGGGCAGTTATTGACAAATAAAAGAAATTTTCTATTCTTTCCTACTGTCTTTGAATCTAAAGCTCTTAAATGCTCATTATAAAGAGAACAGCAGACATGTCATTGTACTTCACATGGTTGATGCTATCCAGTTATGGATATCAATGAAAACAATTTCACTTCCATATGTTTATATTGTTTATTATATAATATCGGTTTAGATACACCATAATTTATCCATAAATTTGAACTACGTATGTAGTGCAAAGGCATCGTTTTAATTGTATCTCATATTGTGGGTACCTTCACAAGAGATAGCTGGTATTGCACTACTTCAAAAAAATGCTTCTCTTATATTGTTTAATATTTTTTTAATATAAAAATAAAGAATTTCTGTATTGAACAAGTTAGTTCTATGAACTAAAATGATGCTAATCACTAACTTGTTCGAAAATGAATTTTTCGTAGGCTGATGCTCTCAGCCCTAAAGCCTTTTTAGAATTTCAATGTTTAAAAAAGCATTAAGTAGGAAAACGTCATTATTATAATACACTGTTCTATAATTTTATAGCTAATGCTTAAAGTACTGTCTGTTAACTCACTAAAATTTTTAGCAAAAGCTTATTTCCCAGTACTCGCTCATCTGTTTTTTTTTTTTTTTTTTTTTTTTGATTTGGTAGTTGTTGGCGCATCGGCTTCTGTGGCCATATTGCACCTCCCAAGGTTTTTGCAGTACTGTACTTTGATCCAAGCCCGAGGCGGGAATCGAACCCGCGACCTTTGGGTTGCCGGGCAGGTACTTTACCCACTCGGCTAGCCCGGTCGGCCTCGCTCATCTGTAATTATCGTTTAAATTCCATAGGAAATAAAGGTAAGAGTGTAAAAAAAATTAACTACATGAATGATAAGATCATACCCTGGGGAAGAAGTGTGCTACCTTTCCCTGGCTGTTGTCTATAAAACTGCATAAAAGGGAACTATGATGTGATATCGATATTAACTTTCATCATCGACTTTTTTCATCATCAGTTTTTTTTATATGATACATGCGGAGGGGATTCTTTTATAGTAGTTCTAGCTCCCATGATGCACTGTGTTAAACACGTGGAAATTTTAGGTGTGTTAGGCACCATATTGATGAGAGATTGGTGGGTAATTTTGCATTTAGAACCTCGTGCAACGGGTTTTGTCGGAACCATTCTATTGTTAAGGCTTCATACCGACGTATTCTGTGATTAGAATTTAATTAAAGTGATTGTCTATTAGTAGATTATGATTAAAGGATTGTGCACGTTGTGTATGTTCAGTTTTTTAAACTATTGTAATGATAGTATGCCCTTGTGGTTGTTTTCTTAGATGATCTGTATTTTGTGGTAGTGCTACCTATGTAACAGGCATCACACCCCGGTTGGCATTTAATAAGATATATTGTTTGTGTCTTGGATATTGTATTTATATGACTCTATAATTACTAAAGAAGGTGCCTAGTTTATTATATGAGGAAATGACTAGTGTAATGTTTGTACCTATAAAAATGCTGTGAAGTTGTGATAATTGGCTGTGGTATTTTCATATAACTTTGATGTATTGTTACTATTAACAGTTCTATTATCTTGAGGGTTGTTAATTCTATTTCTTACTGTTGATATAGTGTTTGGATTAGCTGTTTGGGATATTTTCTGGCTGTAAAGGTTTTTGTTAAATATTGCAGTTCTGCTGCTTGATAGCATTGTAAATTTTATTATTTTTAGCCATATGGTGCAAGGAAGCCTGAGGCTTATGCTGCACCAGGCCAAAAAAAAATTTCTGAATTACCCTGTGAGAGAGAGAGAGAGAGAGAGAGTAAGTAGTAAAAGGGAATCACCAAGAAACAGAAGAATGATGATATCCAGCTCAGGACCCTGGGTGTGCCCAGCCCATACTCACCAGACAGTCAGAACTATCTTTTCTAGTTTTCTCTAGTAACATGAAATGGTGAAATTTGAAATTAGGGGAATTTACAACAGCACAACGAGGTGTGTGTTTAAGGGTTAGGGGAATTTACAATCACCGGTACAAACAAGACTTCAACAATATGATTACTCATTTGGTTGCATAACACTGATTTCTTTGTACTACAAGGTTGTTAAAATTAAAGTATCCCTATGTAGAGGGCTTTGGAGCAAGTTCTAAGGCTCGTACTGAAGAGAAATTTAAACAACAGGTACAATAAAGAATGTGCTTGCCATTTATTGGAAAAAAAAATTAGTTACAAAATTTGTCACTATATGGCACTGTGGCAATAAAAATCAATTGAACACACTACAATTGTTCAATGTGTTCTCCATTTTGGTCAACAGCAGTTTCCATTTGAAGAGCAGCATTTTCTACAGCAGAATGTAACATATCAACTGGAATAGCCAGCACATGATGTCTAATTCTGTTGTTCAGATCTGCCAGAGTTTGACATTCTTTCTGATACACCTGGTTCTTCAAAAAACCCCACAACCAGAAGTCACATGGAGTGAAGTCTGGTGATCAGGGTGTCCAAGATGTCTGGAAACAAAGGCTGATGACCCCATTCATCTGTAAAGTGTTGATTAGCAATCTTTGGACACAACAGTGGATGTGGGGTGGTGCACAATCTTGCATGAATATGGTATCCTGAAGGCACCGACGTTGTTGTAGCTCTGGTATTGCGAAATTTGCCATTTCACAATATTGCTGTCCAGTGACAGAACAGGTGCGGGGTCCAGTCGGTGTTACCTGTTCAAAAAATATGGCCCAATCATGAATGTGGCTGTAAATCCACACCACACTGTCACTTTTGGAGAATGCAACGGGACCTCTTGGATAACTCGAGGGTTTTCTGTTGCCCAAATGTGACAGTTGTGCGTATTCACTTGTCCATTTAAGCAGAAGTGGGCTTCATCACTCCAAAGGATGTTCCATGGCCAAATGATATCAACTGTCATTTGCACCAGAAACTGAATTGCTATGTGAAACGAATATCTGCTTCACAATGCTTTAGCTGCTGTAGCATGTGCATCTTGTAAGGATAATACTGCAACACCTGACTTATTACTAGCCTTACAGTAGAATATGGCACATCCACTTCACAAGAAACAGCTGGCACACTTGCGCTGCCACATGGAGATGGACTTGATAAATCCACGACGGCCATAGCCACATCTTCAACACGAGAGGAGTCCACTTGTTTTCGACCTCTACTTGGTTGAACACCAAGATGTTCTGTCGCTTCAAATTTCGCAATCATTTTGTGGACAGCACAAACGTTCACGGGTCCATGCCTTATGTGCTTCTGACGCCGGAATTCTCTGATAGCCGCAGCTGCATTGTTGCTGTTCTGATAGTACAGCTTCACTAATAGTACCTTTTCCTGCAACGTTGTTGGCATTGCTGCTGTAGTTCAGGCAAACATCTACTGTATAATTTTGAAGAGGCTGCTTTGCTTTTATACAGTACAGTAGAGCTGAGTAGTGGCGTTGTGGCAATAACTTACGAATTGTAACTAAGATAGTTACGCACCATACAGTGACAAATTTTGTAACTAATTTTTTTTTCCCCAATAAATGGTGAGTGCATTCTTTATTGCACCTGTTATCTAAATTTCTCTTCAGTACAAGCCTTAGAACTTGCTCCAGAGCCCTATATAGGGATACTTTAATTTTAACAACCCTGTATACGGATGATGAGAATAAAAATGTAGAAAATTTTTTAATTTTTATAAAAATTTAGAAGGGATCGACTGCTCAACCTTATGAAAGAACATATTAATGGATGACTGGATGATTGCTTTTTTCTTTTAATCATAGATTTCTTTGTAGCAAGCAAGCGTATCATTCACCCCTCTTAACTTTTAAGAATTGTTCGCTGTCAGGATCCGTCTAAAACCTTGTCATTGCCAATCCAATTTCACGAAATGCCATTGCCATCTCTCTGGTGATGAAGCTTCTTGGCTCCTCATTTGGTTCATCTTGAGCTTCGTCAGCTTTCTTCTTTCTTCTTTCTTTCTTCTTTCACTATCGCTGCCTGTAAATCAAATTCTTCGTTAGATAATTCCTTCTCTTCTTCCTCTATTAACTCCATGTCTTTGGCATCAACCCCCAACTGAAGTAGCTCTGCAACCTTTACAATCTTATATGTAACCTCTTCATATGATTCATCTTTTTCAAATCCATCGAAGCCTTTTATGTGCTGTGGACATATTTTCTTCCATGCGCCATTTAAACAACTTTTAGTAATTTATGCCCAGGCCTTAAATGTTTAAGATGGCTTGGTAAATATTGTAAGATTTCCAAAAGTCTTTTAACGTAAAATTTTTCTCATAGTCTACTGCAGACAGTGCCTGAGCAAATGTTGTGCATAAATAGTATGCTTTTAAATTCGAAATAACATCCTAATCTATAGGTTGGATGAGCAAAGTTGTTTGGTGGTAGAAATATGGCTCTGGCATTCGAATCTAGATGAGTAGGATGTCCAGGAGCATTATCTAATAGAAGCAAAATCTTGAAAGAAACATCGTTGTATTTACAATATTTTTCAACCTCGGAAATGAAGCAGAATTTAAACCAGTCCTCAAAGAGATATTGTTATCCATGCACTCTGGTTTGATCGGAAATGCACTGGTAGGGTGGCTTTATTGATGCCTTTAAATGCACGAGGATTTCCAGAAAGGTACACAAGCAGTGGTTTTAATCTGTAATCACCTGTTGCATTAGCCTCAAGCAAGAGCGTGGCTCTGTTTTGAAACCTGGTATTGTCTTTTCCTCTTTGGCAGTGTATGTTTGATCTGGCATTTTTTTTCCAAATACAGAGCAGTCTCGTCAATGTGGCATTTTTTTCCAAATACAGAGCAGTCTCGTCAATGTTAAAAATTTGCTGCATTGAATAGCCACCTTCATCAATAATTTTTTCGAACACACAATTTCTCTGCAGCTGTAGAATCTGCACTGGCGACTTCACCGCATACTTTAACGTTGTGGAAACCAGCGTGTGCTTGAACCTATTAAACCACCCGAACTTGGCTTGGGGGTTGCCGTACTTATCCTTAATATCTTCATGAATACTTGTTGCTTTTGCTTGAATGGTCATTAGACTAAGGGACACTCGCTTCTGAATCCGATTTTCCATCTATATTATTAACAGCTGTTCCATCTTCGATATAGTACCTGAACGGTGTTTTGTGATCACTGTTGATCTTAAATGCGTCGATCCTTTGACATGTTCTTTTATATGCACACTGTCCTTTAAAATAGTATTCACTGTTGAAGCAGCGAGACCTAATTCCCTTGCAATAGATGACAAACTTTGTCTTGCTTCGTCTTAATCATTTTCATCTTCATTTCTAAATCAGTTTTGTTTCGTTTCCTGGCACTACCACCACTTGCACTTTCTATTAGTCACTTTCCCTTCACCATTGTAATATGCCAATTCAATAGGAATGAAGAGAAGTTTCTGAAAATTTGCTTTTTATATGATTGAAGATTTTAGTGAAGGGGAACACATTTCACCATAATAATGTAAAAACCCATACAATTGCAGTTATCGGTATTTTCAAAAATGCAATAAGATCGAGTTTACTACCCATTTATAACAGATTGTACTTACAGAAAAGCCCAGTAAACCAAAAGGTACAAATTGCTTTTTGGTCGTGACCTCCAGAAACGTGCCACAAAGCATTCAAAATTGATTCTTATAATGGGAACGTATGATAACAATGAAAGTATAGTGTAAATTCCATTATAAAAATTACCTTTTAGAGAGATAAGTAGCTTATTAATATAGCAAAATTTTCAACTCCCAAGGACTTGAAATGTGAATTATGAAAAAAAAAAAATAAATAAAAAAATGTGTTATTGGGTTCATATTACGATATTTTCATAATACCTCAATTTATCCCTACAGATGCAAAATACATTTCCATATTTTTTTTTCAGTTTTCACTGGCCAGCAAAAACTTACATAAAGTCGAATTTGTGTAAGTCGAGTATTTTGTAAATCGGGGAGTTCCTATACTTTTCTTTGTGGAAGTGTTTATTAGTAACCCCGAAACAACTGATTTTTTTTTGTTACAGAGAGAAATGATGCTTTAGCTTGTTCTTTTGCATAAATGTCTTTAATTTATGTAATGTGAAAATGTTAAATATAAAATTATTTGTTACTGTAGCTTACCTAAGGATGTTAGCATACCAGAGTGGAGTGTTGTTCCTGTAACTAGGAAAGAATCAAGCTTCTTAGACGAAGAATATCACAAACGGAAAGATGAGGAAGAAAAGCTTCCGGGATCAAGCAAAAAGTCACAAGTCACCTCAAGGTACAACTCTGAATTAGATACTACTATTTCATTAATGGAACAACTAGGTATTGATCCTGCAATAGCTGGAAGTGAGGAGATTCTTTTCAAGCAGAGACAACGGTTTCATCATGATTTTTCATAATGGTAATTTGCATCACACAATATGTGAAATTAATTTAAAATTCTTAATGTATTTTGAAACATTTATCATATACCAGCATGTAAAATAGCTTTACACAACCATTGAAAGGAAATTTTATCTAATTTGAAAACTAGCAGATATCAATATTTTATATAATAATGAGTTTTGAAGAAAAGCACTATTTATAAACTTGCATTTATAACACTAGTAACCACTTTTTAACTGTCAATAAGTTTTTCTTTCATTTGATTTTTCATTCCATGAAATTCTTCTTAGCAGTGCAATACAATAAAAATCTGCTATGTTGAATATTATTAATGTACCATCATTTTAATGTTATATAGTAGAACCCGAATAAGTTTTCCAAGTGAGTGGAAGTTTAGAACTTCTTACGAGGGAAAACTTCTTAGAAGGGAAAATGACCTGAGGGTATAAAATATTAAGTATACAAATAAAAATGAAAAGATACATAAGTTAAGATTATTTTTAAGTACTGTTTTAGAATTTATAAATATTTTACTCTTCCTATGGTAAGCACTTTTAAACTGAGGATTTCTAATTGCTTAACATTCTGTTGATTAAACTCATTACCAAGTTCAAAGAATGATCTCCTTTGGAGTTTCAACATACCTTAAAAGGTCACAATTACAATAAGACAGAGCAACAATCCACTAAGTAATGCAGAACTGTACACAGCCATCAAAATTTAATCTGGTTGACGTATCCAGTTATGCATCTCGATGAAAACAATTGCAATATTTCTCTTCCATTATATCAAAATGTTTATATGAAAAGGGTTTTAGCACTGAAAGCCTCTGACTACAAAAAATTCACTAATCAAACAAGTTAGTGTATAGTATTATTTTAGTTCGTAATAAATCACCAAAGTAGGTGAAATGGCATTGTTTTTGTTATATCTCATATTGTGAATGCCTTCATGAGTTGCACTATTATTGAACTACCTTCGACAGTGGATTCTTGAATAGGGAACACATCACCAGTGGATTCTCGGTGGATACCACTACCCCTGGGTGGTAATATCTGCCGAGAATAAGCAACATTCTTCTCCAGTGGCAAAGCACTGCTTATTGGAGGTAGTGCAATATCAGGGCAACTTGTGAAGGCATTTGCAATATGAGATGTAACTAACGATGCCATTTCACCTATTTGGGTGGTTTACTCTGAACTAAAATAATGCTATGCACTAACTTCTTTGATTAACCAAAATGTTTATATTGTTATATATTTTTTAATAAAGCATTTCTATATTTGAAAAACGTATTAAGTGGGAAAATGTCACTATAATAATACACTGCTTTTATAAATTATAAAAGGAAACTTTATACCTTTATGTAGGATCAGAATTCCCTCAACACTCACATTGGAGGGATTATGTGATTATATAATTATTCGAATAAATGTCCCATATTTAATATTAAATAAAATCAATTAAGAAAATTACATTAAAATTATATAAATAAATACTTATCAAAAGATTGTCATGCATTCAATTCGCGTCCCAGCATAATGCATCAGGAAAATCCAGGAGAAGTCAACAGCCATCAACATCCCCGAAAAACCAAAAGCAATACCGCATGTTAACATGAGAACTGAAAATAATTGTCAGATTTATCCTTAAAAAACACAGGTGAAAATACCTAAAATCATAAAGTTGTCTAAACTTCTTATAAGGGACCAGACTTATTCGGATACACTCTGCTCACAAGAAGTAGTGTTTTTTTTGCAAATGATACCCACCTTTTTTTTTTTTTTTTTTTTTTAATATTATATCTGTCGACTACCTGATACAAGATTATTTTTACTAAACCAATGTATGAATTACCATTCACAAATGTGCATGAAAGTCCACGAGTCTGAGATTAGTATACGGCCTACAAAAATTTATAGAATTTGCATTTAACCTCATTTACAGAGTTTCAGCAATCAATAATTTAATATATTCATGTTGTGTATTTAAAACTTTCGTGTCATTAAAAAGAAAAACATGACTATCATTGATAGCATGGAAAGCAAGTTCCGAGGCACATATCCTTCTTGCCTTGACTGATGCCGCATGTTGTTATATCCACATTGAAAGACAATTCTCTGTTGAACTAATATACAAGGAATTACATTCGCCACAAGTAATATTGTAAACTTACAGGCAAACTCCATATAACACAGTACTTCTACAACATGGTTTGGCTCTAACACAATTGATAAACTGTGACAATCCTCACACAACATGGTACTTAAATAACACAGTTTCGCTCTTACACTGTTAGAGAATTTCGGTAGACCTCGCATAACAGGGTATTTTTGAGCTTTTGTGCGGGGGAAACCCTGGTATTATGTTGAATGCAATTTTTGAACATTTCCACTCTTTTTGAATCCCCACTGTTGACTCGCTAGTCAAAAAAAAAAAGTTACTGAGAAATCCCTGAACTTGTGGAAAAATCTAGATCTCAAAAGTTTTATTACTGTTGGATAGCACACCAGGCCATCCACATGTTGAAGTTATTTTCCTACTTCCACACAGTTGTACTAGGTTAATACAACTTCTTTCATTCAGCCATTAGATCAAGTCATTATATCCACCTTTAAAACTCGTTACATCAGAAAATCATTACAATGGATTTTGGTAAAAATTGATTCCGAATCTATTGAAGTAATGGAGGCATGGAAACACTTCTCAATTGTGGACTGTATCAGAATCCTAGCTTTATCGCTGAAAGAAGTAAAACTGTGAACAGGTGCATGTTTAAAAAATGTATGGCCAGAGTCAGTTCATTCAGGAAATATGGTTGAGCCTGCAGAAAACTGAATCGGTGCGATGGTAGAACTTGTTACGTAGGTAGGAGGGAAGATTTTGATGATATTATTTCTGAAGCCCTCGTGGGTAGCAAGCACAGTTCAATCACCCTCCTCCCTACACCAGGTGGAAAAGACCTGAGTTTGAATCCCGTCGATGACAGGAGGATTTTTATGGGTCTTTTTCACAACATAGCTGAGTCAATCGGGCTCAGGCGAGGGTAGCATGGTTTTTTCCTCCCGGAAACACTGGTTTTATGCCCAGCAAAACAAAGTTGACCTCAAGACATGTAATTTATAGACAATATACACAGAGTAACATGGCCCTAGTCGCCAATCCTCCTAAAAAAATTTAAAAAAATATGATTACTGAAGGCGTCCAAGAATTCTGGTAGAAAAAGGCTGGCGAAGCAGTTTTGGTGGAAATGGCATCGGAGGTAAAACCAAATCAATTCAGAAGATTGATAGCGCAGATGAATTCTAAACTTCCAAATTTTACACTAAAAAGCATATGGGAAGGCATAAAGTTAGCCGAGAAATTAGAATCTTATTTTTTGAATGCAGATTCTTGAATGAAAGGAGCCCAAATTTCAAAAGGGAGCTTCAAAAATGCTTAGTTCCATACAATGAAATTCACAAAGATTTATCAAGCAAAAGCAAACAAACCCAGATTACTGATTTTTTAAAGAGAGCAGAATATACGCGAAATTTAGAATGGTGTATTTTTTTAGCTTTTGGAATGAACCTTTTTGCACTTTTTCTTAGTCTCATATAACACAGTTTCACACGACACAACATTTTATAGGAACCCAACTACCATGTTATATGAGGGTTACCTGTACATTGTGTGAATCCATGGCTGAGTCAGAGTTGACTACTTTTCAAAACAACATGGAACTTGCTAATTGGTTGGGCAACTATCTTAAATTCTGTGTTTTTAAAGCTATTAACAAATTGTTTCTACCAATACTGTACATATGGAACTTGAATAAAATATTTCTGTTCAGGCCTGTTGTTCATTTTGCCGATCTCTAGTTTGCTTTGCTTGTTGTCTTATCTTCATAATGGTACCAAATGTATAACCCCTATTTTGAAATCTTTTCACAAGTTCATCTAGTAATAACTCCTGTGTAGAGCTATATTTATATGCATTAAAAAACTGATTAAAAATAATACTCAGTTTATATGTGAACGGATGATAGCTAGAACAGTGTAAGAATTTGCCAGTATTTGTCTCTTTCCTATAAAGGCCCTCATATCTGCAGGGGATACGTTCCAAGACCTACCCTGGATGGCTGAAACTGCAGATATAAGTGAATACCTGCTGATCCTAAAAAAAAAACGTGATTTTCTTGAACATACATACATATAATAAAGTTTAATTGATAAATTAAACACACAGTAAGACCTTACCAACATTAAATATGGTAATAATAAAGTATAGCAGACTCTCAACTCCAAATTAAAAAAAAAAAAAATCCACCAGAAATCATAAAATTCAAGTAATAACTAGAATAGGTATAAACAGATATTTTGCAAGTCGTAAATAAGCAACAAGAACCGATGTTATAAGTCATCATTGTTAGATTAGTGTACCTATTATCTTGCAACTCCCACTGTTTTCACACCTACCACTCAAAACAAAAAAAGACCAAATGTTCAGTTTGATTTAGTACGTCGCGTTGTTATGTTCCGTCACACCGCAAAAGGACAGATTTTGTTTCGTTATTTATGTCAGGGATGTCGGAATTTAAAAAAAAATTTTTATAGTAACTATTTTTTAAAATTTTTTGTTTAGAAATCACGAAAATGATGAGCAAACGCAAGAATTTTGCTTTCAACTTAAACAAAAACTTGAAATTATTCAAATGTTTGAAAATGGTGCATCCATTAAATCTCTAAAGAACCATTATAATGTTGGTGACCAAACCATACACAACATTGTAAAAAATAAAGGGAAGCATCGTATTGGATACGAGAGTAGTACTTGTTAAGTTTTTTAGTTTTTTTTTTTTTTTTTTTTTTTCCGTGGTTAACTGTGGTTAACTGAATCAGCAGATATGGAAGCACAACTGTATATTTTCATTAATTCTGGTTAAAGTAAAATTTAGGAAGTTTATAGCTTTTTTTCTGTGGGTGTTCCATTTTTAAAGTAAAATTGAGTCTTGTATGTATCCTATTAAATAAATCCAAAACCTTATTAACTATATCATCCTTCTTAATGATTAGATATCATCCAAGTATCTACCATAGAATATTACACTTGGAAGAAACTGTCTAAAATTACTGATGGGTCTTAGCCTGAGTGGACTAGTTGCCGAAATTGATAATATTTAAGACCGTTTCTTCCAGGTCTAACATTTTTGGTAGATACTTGGATGAAATATACTGTGCATCTAAGTGCCATCACTTCCCTAGGTAAACGACGCACACGTACCCGGCTGTCCACATGGTACAACAGGAAACGTGCTTCATCGGACCAGATGATCTTCTTCCAATTACTCGAGGTCCAGTTTCGATGCTCGCATGCCCATTGTAGGCATTGTTGCCAGTGAACCATGGTTAGAATGGGCACTCGGAGCAGCCTGTGGCTACGCAGCCCAATTTTCAGCAGGGTTTGATGTACTGTGTGTTGTGACACATTACTCCTGTCACCAGCATTCCAATTACTGGCAAGTTGTGCCACAGTCACACTTCTGTTCCCACGTACCATCCAGAAGAGCCTTCACTCACCTTGAACATCAATGAGTCGTGGTCGTCCAACACCTCGCCTGCAGTTCATGGATTTTCCCTCCTCGGACCACTTTCAGTAGGTACTGACCATGACTAACCGTGAGCATCCCATCAGCTGTGCCACTTTGGATATGTTCTAACCCAGTTGTCTGGCCATTACAATTTGGCCATTGTCAAACTCGCTTAAGTCTGCTGCCTTTCCCATCTGAAGAACAAGAATAACACTGATTAACAACGGAGCTCAGTATCTGGTGTTTTTTATACTGTGTCCTGTCCCGTAGTTCACCTGCAGTTGCTTTGATTTACATGACAGCTTGCTGGTTGTAATGTTTTGGCTCATCAGTATATTGGTTTGATACAGAATTGTCTTTTAATGCGGATACAACAACATGCGGCATCAGTCAGCGCAAGAAGGACATGTGCCTCGGAATTTGCTTTCCATGCTATCAATGATAGCCACGTCTTTTTAATGAAGTGAAAGTTTTAAATATGCAACACGAATATATTAAATTATTGATTGCTGAAACTCTGGAAATGAGGTTAAATGCAAATTCCATAAATTTTTGTAGGCCGTATACTATCTCGGACTTGTGGACTTTCACACGCATTTGTAAACGGTAATTCACACATTGGTTTAGTAAAAATAATCTTTTAGCAGGTAGTTCATAGATTTAAATATAAAAAAAAAAAAAAAAAAAAAAGGAGGTGGGTATCATTCGCAAAAAAACACTTTACTTCTTGTGAGCACAGAGTGTAACCGAATAAGTTTGGTCCCTTATAAGTTTAGACAATTTTATGATTTTAGATATTTTAACCTATGTTTTTTAAGGATAAATCCTCTCCAACAATTGTTTTCAGTTCTCATGTTAGCATGTGGTGTTGGTTTTAGTTTTTCGCGGATGTTGATGGCTGTTGACTTCTGGCTTTTCCTATTGCATTATGTTGGGGATGAGAATTGAAATCTTTTAATAAGTATTTATTTATATAATTTTAATGTAATTTTCATAATTGATTTTATTTAATATTAAAAATGGAAAATTATATTCTTATAATTATACAATCACATAATCCTTCCAATGTGAGTGTTGAGAGAATTCTGATCCTATATAAAGGTATGAAGTTTCCTTTTATTATTTCTAATAATAACATTAGTAGGACATATTGAGCTTTATCGCTCTTATGATCTTAATTAATAATACACTGTGTATTCTTTATCATGTATTTTTTACATGGAAAGCTTTTTACCCTGGAAACTTCTTACATGGGAAAATAATACATTACAATATATGGAGTTGGAATTAAGAAACCAAATGTAGTACAAGGGAACACTTTTTATGCAGGAATTTCTTATGAGGTTTACTGTATATTGAAATTTCAGACTATGAGTGAAATGTGTGTAAATCTGAAAATTTTTTGCTATAAAAATTGCTTTAAAGTGCAGGGTTGTACATTTCTTGTTTAACTTTAAACATTTTTTTAGTAATAGTATTTGCCATATTGTGCAAGGAAACCACAGGCTTTTGCTGCACTTGAAAAAAACAACAAAAAAAAAAAAAAAACCCTCAAATAGATAAAAATATACAAATATGCTTCCCTCCTCACACAGGTAACAATCCAGTTGACCTTTGATTTTATTCAAACGGTTAGCCTCAACTACCTGTGAGGGCAACTAGTTTTAGCATTTGACAACTCGCTGGCTAAAAAAACCAAAATCGAAAAAACCAATTCAAATTTGTAGTTTTGAATTTACGACCCCTAGTTTTGGAATTCTTTTTAACAGTGAAAATTTTGCTTTCATTAATTTTACCAAACCATCTCACAGCTTTATAAACTTCAATCATGTCACCTCTGAGGTGCCTGTTTGCCAAATTCTGTAGCCCACATAATCGGAGTCTTTCTTCGTATGGTTGTCCTTCTGCTGATATCACCATTTGAGTTGCCAGTCTTTTGACCCTTTCAAGAACCTCCATATCTTTTTTTCAGATGAGGTCTTGATGCTTGAACACAGTATTCCAAATGTGGTCTTACAATTTCCTTATACAGTGGGATTATGACCTTCCCTATCCCTACAGGATAAAATTTGATATATTGCAACTCCCAGATTCCTTTTCCTCCTACACTTTTTAATTCAACCCCACCAAGCATATAATTTATTTGTGGGTTGCTATTCCCCAAGTGTAATACCTTGCATTTAGCAGCATTAAAACATAGCTGCCATTTCTCTGACCATCTTTGAAGTCTGTTCAAGTCATCCTGAAGGAGTGCTGCTTGGTATTAATCATTAACTACTCTGCCAATCTTTGTCATCTGTGAATTTTGACATGCCATCTATCCCTTTGTTGATGTAATTTATAAAAAGTGAAAAACAGTGGTTCAGTCCAAGAACCGATTCTTGAGGGATCCCACTCCTGACTTTACACCAATCCGAAGAGTATCCATTAATCACAGCCCTCTGATTTCTGCCCTGCAGCCACCCAGCAATCCATTTTATCTTAACAATAAACCTAACCTGATCAAGTCAAATGCTTTGCTAAAATCCAAATAAATTATGTCAAAATTGTTCCCTAAATCTAGCTCATGAGTAACTGTGTCAAAATAGCCTACTAAGTTAGTAAAGCATGAAGTTAGTTAAGCTAGTTGCCGAAATTGATAATATTTAAGACCGTTTCTTCCAGGTCTAACATTTTTGGTAGATACTTGGATGATATACAGTGCATCTAAGTGCCATCACTTCCCTAGGTAAACGACGCACACGTACCCGGCTGTCCACATGGTACAACAGGAAACGTGTTTCATCGGACCAGATGATCTTCTTCCAATCACTCGAGGTCCAGTTTCGATGCTCGCATGCCCATTGTAGGTACTGTCGCCAGTGAACTGTGGTTAGAATGGGCACTCGGAGCAGCCTATGGCTACGCAGCCCCTTATACTTTTAACAAAATGTTGTGTGTCCTTCAGAATACCATATCTGTTTAAATGTCCCTGGATTGCACTCTGAGATTTTTCCTACCACTGAAGTCAGATTAATCATTCTGTACTTACCAAATTCACTCTTAGAACTGGTTTTATGTCTTTGGTGATGCATTGGCACTTTTTCAATCCAAAGGAATCTCCTGAGTGCAAAGATGCCCTCATAATTAAACTTGATGGGTCAATACACTCTCCCTTAAAACTACAGAGTATATTCCATCAACTGCAGGAGCCTTACTTGCCTTTATGCTCAAACGTTTTTCTAATAAACAATCATCTTTAATTATGGCATTACTAATTTCATATGGCTCAGCCTCTCCTCAGCATGGTCTTTCATTAGTAAAGATTGATGAAAAGTACCTATTCAATTCATCCACATTCATAAAGATTGATGAAAAGTACCTATTCAATTCGTCCACATTCATACCCATTCAATTTATTTTAGTGTTGAATGGACTTGCACATGCTATTATATTTTGTTTCTCAGATGTTTGAGGAACGAAAAGGAAGCAAAGCTTCATTTAAACATTTTCCCTTCTGTTCACACTTTTGCAAGTCATTGGTAGTGAACATTAATTGTAGATATGTTAATTAGAGTGAACTGTGCACTTGAGAGTAGGTTACTTAAAATTCACCCTTAGTTTTACTTCTTGGGAAAACAAGTAAGGTATTTTAAAATAAAACTTATTGGGATAGAAATAAATGGAAAGATGTGGTCTTTGGGTAATATTTGTATGTATGTAAGATACCACATCAAATGTAGCAATTGTTGTTATAATGGGCAGAGATTATTCTGATCTGTTGATCAGATACTAGTTAATATACTTTTTTTTTAACCTATAATTTGGATGGAAGAATCTCATGTATTTTTTCTGATCCCTCTCAGTTTTATTATGATCACCTTCACTGTATTTATTGTATGGGTAAATTACATTGATATATGCTTTGTGTTATTTTCTATTCAGTAATAAAACAGTTGTTACAACAAAAAAAGTATGGGTAAATTTATTGTATGGGTAAATTACATTGATATATGCTTTGTGTTATTTTCTATTCAGTAATAAAACAGTTGTTACAACAAAAAAAGTATTTTATTATTAATGCACTGAGTGAACTGTATGCATCCCCATAAACACAGGAAGAGCTCAGAGATTAATCAGTGTAGGTAATAGAACTATAGAAAAGAGAAAATTACTTTTTTTTAATTTTTTTATTGAAGTCCCAATACAAAAGTAAGTTTTTTTGAACTGCATTGTGTGTACAAAAAATCATAACTGCACCGGGCACATGCCTACACTCACCAATCAGTTTTTTTTTTTTTGGTGGGAAAAAAGGGTCTAATGAAGGGTACTAGTGTGGTGAGATCTGCAAAAGGGCGACTGTATGAGGAATGACTTCAGTTACATGGGTACAGAGCTTGACAACCAGGCACCATAAAAGGGACCTGATTGATGTTTATAAGTCTCTGACAGGGGTTAGTAAAATGCATGAAAGTAGAATTTTCACTGTGGCAAAGGATTCCAGAACTAGGTGCCATAAATCTAGATTTAATGGGAAGAGATATAGATTACATTGTTGGAAGTTTTCTTTTAGCCAGTGAGTCATTGATTATTGGAATAAGTTGCTTTTGCAGGTAGTGGAAGCTGACGGTTTGAAGAAATTCAAAGGTCAACTGGATAGTTACCTATGTGAGGAGGAAAGCACATAATTTGTATATACTAGTTGTATCCAGCGTAACATACACCATCTTTCTGATTATGCCGTAAATAGTTTAATCTAGATCCCTCGGTCTTCACCATTCTTTCTTAGCAGTGACCATTCTACAAGTCACCAGTGAGATATATGCATATGTCTCTATTTGCAGGTGGTTCCCAGTCTTCTCCAACAAATATTGCAGCAACCTCTATTTTGGATGTAGATGCATTATATCATCTCTTATCTAAGTCCAGGTCTTCTATAAATGCATGCACACATCTATTTTTGGATTGGCCTGGGTTATTTGATGCATTTGTTCATATGACTCAGCAAATAGCTTAACCTGTCGCAGCATTTCTTCCAATTGTTGCATTACTTCAGCTATACACTCTTGGTTTGATTGTTTTTCAAGCGGTTTTGTTGTTGCTTCAGCGGAATCGAAAATATAAAGTTGTCCATATCCTGGCTTATTTGCCTCGTTTGGATATAGTGGTGAGATGAAATGGTAAATCTGGCCTTGCATTATTAAGCAGTATGGATCATTTCCAGGTGGTGATTTGTTCTCTGTAGTTATTTGCTTCACGTGTATCCGTATCCCCCTGTAAGCAGCTCTTGTAATAGAGTAGGTGTCTCAGACAGTGGGTTGAGTGAAACCTTTCCATCGTGACAGCATTTAGTGTATTTAACTCGTGTCCCCAATATCTTGTATTGTAATACTCACAGTTGTAACACATTTCCTATGTCATGCTCTTCCACATTAATTACAGCTTGTTGATTATTTGCATCTGGTACTTCTATTTGATTAGTCCTATCTTTGTAGTCTCGTTTCGATCTATTAGATCTCTCCTCTAATGTTTCATTCCTACATTTTATCAAAGTTCTTACACACTGTTCAGCCATTTTTACACTTCTTAAAACTTAGAACGGTTTATTAAAATTGAAAACAGATAAAATAAACATACATTGATGGCTTTCAGGCATATGTTGCCTTTCTTCAGTCGAAAATGTTAGTACAAAAATTAATAAAGAATGCCCGGTATGGTGGCCATGCAGGATGAACAGGTGCTAGCAACAATTAGCAGTTGGAAAATTTGGGCAGCATACCTAAGCGTTTTATATTTTTTTTGCCAGGTACAGCAAAAGCCTGTGGCTTCATTGCACTGTATGGCTAATACTAAGATCAGTGTATAAACCTGATCTTTGTTAGATTGAAATTCAATTCAGATTGCTAACTATTTTACACAAAAATGTTTTCCTTTTCTTAAGCACTACAAGATTTACATTTCCAAACACTTTCATTCAGCATTGAGGAATACTTTTCTATCATTTTTTGTAGTTTTGTTTACACAGTTCCCTCAGTTTTTCAACTTGCATCATTTTTGTAGGTAATTTTAGGGTAGCTCTGCTAACAAAAATGATGAGGCTAAATTTACAAAATACTGAACAGAGCAGCATAGAGTTTCCACTTTGGAAGGCAGGGCTGGATTTCCAATTAGGCACTGTGCCTAGGGCCTATGACAGTTTTAGGACCTACGAAGGAAAGGAAAAGAAAAAATAAAAATATAGGGAGGAAAAGGTTTTCAGACTTAAAAATAATGCAATTGTAAAACTTTAACATTATACTTTGAAATTAAAAAGAAACAAAATCTACAATATCGTCAATATCTAGTTTACTTGTAACATTTCTTAAAATTACAAAAGTTTCTCGTTGTAGCAGAATCTTTAATAATGTCCTCGAAGTCCATATGACGAGTAATATCATTCTTGCTACATAGAAGTGCCAATGGCAATAAGTGATCTTGGCTCATAGTTGAGCATACACCTTTCTTGATCTGCTTAAGTTTCGAAAATGAACGCTCCCCTTCAGCATTCGATTCAATGATGGATATATAAATTCTTAAAGCTATGTGTATTTGGGAAACTAGTAATCAGTTTATCTTTTATTTGTGCCTTTTTTAATTGTGCCAAGACGTTTAAAGTCCTTATATAGTGCCGAAAAACAATAGGAATTCATCAACGAAGTCTGTTTCTAAATCGGACTAGTAGATGTTGACTTTGGATCGAAACTCTTCTTTTGACAATTTATCTATAAGAAGGTAGCATGCAATGTACTGCTCACAGAAATCACAAAATGACATACTGTATGCAGCATGTTATTTTCTGATTTCTGTGAGTAGTATGTCTGCAATACGTTAAAAAACTTGAATTCAAAATGTTTCTTTTGCACTTAGATCTGCTGGTACCAATTCCTCTGGTGTTTCATCAAACGTCTTCTTTTGGTCTGTAGTCAGAATTTGGAACAAATTCTTTTGCCATTTTTTCAAAATCATCAAATTTGTCGTCTCTAAACATCAATCAAATAATCCGGAGGAGTATCATTTAATTTTACATAACTAAATTCCAGATTCTTGAATTGTTTTATTCACTCAGTTTTTTTAGAAGATCTTCCCAAATGATAGTCATTAATGCTACTTCTAACCTGTTCAGTTTATTTATCAAAGCTTTTGCTTCATGAACATTCTGAGATATCAAGTACTGCACGAATTTTACTGTAATTTTTTTTTCGGTGATCTCACAGCATCATAACGTGATTGTGTCTGATTTTTGATCAAGATTGTATTCTCCAACTTTTAGACCAACTAACTTTGTGGTGAGGCTGCAAAGAATGTGTAGAGCGACTGTGAAATACTGAAAAAAATTAACAGCAGCTAAACAGCTTTCTGTGGATGTGATCCTACTAAATTAAGACTGTGTAAAGCACATGGAACCCATACTGCTAGTTTGACTTCCTTGAATCTGGCTTGGACTCCAGAATACATCCCACTCATATTAGCAGTGTTGTCATATGACTGAAATCTGTAATTTGCTGCATCTATTCCATGTTGATCAAGAACAAATGCTACCGTGTCAAAAAGATATTTTGCATAATGTTTTTCAATGGGAACAAACATCAAGAAATGCTCATGTACTTCGCCATCCTTTGATGCATAACAAATAATGACTGACAATTGATCTAGGAGTTGAATCTATGCTGATGCTGTAATATTTGGCTTCTTTAATTTCAGACGTGATGTGTGCCAACACTTTTGACCCTAATACATTGATAAATTCTTCATAGACAGGTATGAAACATTTCCACCTCCTGGATTTCCGTATGCTCTTTTATAAAAGGATCAAACTCAGAAGATCAATACACCCGAGGAAGTTGCCATTGATAGGATTATTGTGTTGCTCATTAAAACTTCAGTCCAGTATTTAATTGCTTTTTCCTTCTCAATTTGCAATTTTGTATCAATCTGGGTAGACTTTTGGAACTGCGACATATTAGATATAGAAGTGAAATTCTGTTTTGATTTTTTATGTGTTGTGATTCTTGCATTTGCATTTTTCCAGTCGTCAAATCCAGTTTAAAATTGATTACATATCTCCTTAAGTCCGTCTTTAAATAACATACACACATAATAGCAATACCATTACCATAACAATTACAGTAGATTCTGAGAATATTAGCTAGTCTCTTTTAACGACCTTGCCATTTCCCATAAAACAATTCTTTTCTTGCATATTTAAATTACTTGCATCTCTTACTTTTTCACCAAAATTTTTAGATGTTGATTTCAAATTGCACTCTGAATTCAGACACAGCACATTTTGGACAATGTGATGAATATCATCGTTTATTTTCCATTTAGCTGGAACAGCTAAATGGAAAATAAACCATCAGATTTCCATTTAGCTGAAATCTGATGGTGAAGCAGTAACAGATGCTTTTTGGGTACTTGTCATTCACAGGCTCTAATTCATCCTTATTTGCAATTACATCAGTTGTCTATGGAATCTACCTGGTCTGATTCTAATTCAACATCAACTTGACCTTTATTTGTTCCTTCGTCGGTAGGTCTAAAGGTAGACCTATGAATGCCCTCACTGAAATCTTCAGATTGAGAAAGAGTAGGCTTATTGCAGGAGTGGTTTGGAACATTTATTATGTTTTCAGCATTGAATTTTTCATTTTACCTAAAGCTTTTTCTTCTTTCATAACCAGATTTTTGTTTTTGCATATATCCATCAGACATTTTAAATCGTGTCAAATATAGTAAATTCTTCTAGGATCAGAATATGAAAAATTGAAAATAGAGCTCATCAGTCTTCTTTTAAAATTCACACTATTCTCTTAAAATGTCACACCATGAACTTATTCCACTATTTACTACCGCTTTCTTTACATGTACAGGTGACCCTGACATATAATTCGTTCCGGAAAAACAGAGCGCTAAGTGAATACATGCTAAGTAAGCACCACATTCCCATAAGGTAACGTGTATTTATGAGTTGTGGTCGGTACCATAGGACATTTCCTAATCAATAATAAATGGTAGTGAAAAGATATACAAATGTTGGTCAAAATATTTAATATTCAAATATTTGTACATATAAAATATTCTGCATTACATACATATATAATTATGTGGTAACTACTTACGTATCAAACTTAAATTCCAATTAAAATCATGAATTTAATTGATCTAAATTGATTTTAATTGATGAATTTAATCATGAAAAATGTGTCGATTTTGGGTTGAACTTTGGCCCTCTTCCAAATAAACTAAAAGGGGTATTAATTTTAAATCACCCACAGCGTTACCACCCAACAATAAAGTCAACTGATCCTTCGCCGCTTTGAAACCTGGCATGTTTTTTTCTTCTTTCAATATGAAACTTCTTTTAGGCATTCGTTTCCACAAAAGTCCTGCTTCATCTATGTTAAAACCTTGTTGAGAAGTATAACACATATACCCCTCTTCAATAATTTTAACAAGTTCTTTTTTGAAAGTTTCGGCTCCTTGATCTGCACTTGCGTCTTCTCCCTGGATTTTAAATATATTCAACCAGCCCTTACCAGTTTTAAATGGTTCCACATTTTTTTTTTTTATTATTATAATATTTAACTTAACTGAATTCTGCATTGGATATTATCTTCAATAAAATTAGTTAAAGTCTTTCCATTTCAATCCTAATAGCCGGCCTAGCCCTAGTTGCTTGCAGTGGAACAGCTATCTTTCCTGCTGATAAAATTAATTCTTTATTTTTTTTATAATTGTTCTTACAGTTAAACTTGCAAGTCCTAAATTATGGCACACATCTGCTTGTCGTTGACTGGAATCGATTCGCTTCAAAACGTCTAATTTAATTTTCAAATTCAGTATTTTTCTTACATTTATAGTCTTCGTACTGCATCCAGACATTGTTGCTTTTTCATTCTTAACTACGCAGTTGCAATAAAAAACGTAACTGCATTGGTTGCATTAATTATGATACAATGTTCAAGTAAACTGTCTGTTACGCACAATGTCTAATACTGTACTGAGTGATGACGAGACTTCAGATAAATGCATATAACGCAAATATTACAAGCAATATACTTGATCATTTTTTAAAATGTTGATCTCGGAACTACGTAACAAGTCACTGTACGGCGATAAAATTAGCGTGTGGGAAAATTTCTTTCAAGTCGCCGTTTGTTTGTTTTGTTTGTTATTTGGTTTTTAGGAGCATTAGCAACTAAGGCCATATTGCTCCGGGATATGCGGTGGTCATTCCCTGACCTTTCCGCATCCTCCGTATTTGGTGGTGACGGACTCGAACCCCGGTCTGATCAAGAAGCGTGTGCTACGCACTGCTGCTCCTTCCCACCTGGCTACGGAGGCGCCATCAAGTCGCCGTGGGAAACGTTTTAATGCTGTTTTGATATTCATTTTCAAGCTATCGGCTGCATCAAATGAAACGATTTGGTTAAATATGCCAAAAATGCAATCTGTAAAAGAGCGTTGTAATCAGGTACGGGTTATAATATAAGAACAGCGTTATAGCGAATCGCCGTAAAGTGAACCGCGTTATAATGGGGGCCTGCTGTAACTCACATGTACATACTTGTGGGTACAACTGTTTTTAACAGGAGAATGCATGTTTAACTTTCTAAGAAACAAGTCACTTTAACAAGATAAGCATTAAACAACAGTCATACATGTTCATACGTGCATGCGCTGATCGACTGCTCATACTCGCATTACAAAGATGCAATTTGCAGTCAGTGTGTTAATGCAGTATAATTTATTATAAGAAATATTTTTCTCCTCTTTTTCCACTTTTCAGAATGAAAAGTGCCTAGGCCTACAAACATTAAAATCCAGCCCTGTTGGAAGGCATAAGACACTGTTTTTCAGGGTTATTTGTTATTTTCCTACCTTCCTCAACTTTTGATTCCTATTCACTTTTTTTGTGCTCTTTTCTCTTCTTTGGTATAACTATGTTTTGCTCAGCTGAAGGTCTAAGGTCCTCTGAAATGAAATAACTTCTGTTGCATAAAATTTGAATAGAAAAAAAAAGAGAAGAGATTCTTTTCTTCTTCCCTCCAACATTTGCTTAATACAGTTACTAAAAATTAAGGGGTTGAACACAAAGCTGTTACACACAACATTCAATATTTTTCTCTCCTTCCAATTCTGAATTACACACCAAACATGTTTACACTTCCACCGCAGCATTAAAATGCTCTAAGTTACAATACCGCTAAAATAACCTAATTCAGCAATTCAAAATATAACTTCAGGAAATAATGCCTTACATAACTGAAACTTTCATCAAATATTTGATATCAGATATGCTGTTATAATCAAGTTATGTAAGGATTGATTCCTTACATAACTGAAACTTTCATAAAATATTTGATGTCAAATATCTTGTTATAATCAGCTTAATGTGGTACAGAAAACCAATTAAAATTAAATCATCCTTTGCCAAATTAAACAGTAAGTAATAATATAACAATAGCATCCTGTTAATAGAATTTTCCACTGAATGCTTAAATCTTGTTTTCAGAAGGCATCTGCTATCTCCAGCCATTGAAGTCTGAAGATATTTGGTCTATAACCCTCTGAAATATTAACTCACAAGCAATCCATTGCACACAATAAGTTAAAATTATAGATTTTCATTGACTATAACAGATTGATTTCAGAGCCTTTTTTATGTGACTTTTCTCACTGTAAATTGTCATTCTAACAAAGGAATTTTGAAACTTCTGAGCAAAATTGTAGTGTATTAATTGTCTTTATTGGTTTGCCTTTTTTTAATAATATGTTAAAACTCTGATATTTAGTGCTGAGCCATTTCATCCTGATTATTAGTGATACCTTACTGAATATTAATTTAAAAAGCATTTCCACAGTTTGTTTTTAAGATTGCTTTTAAAAAGCAAATGCTGTGATAAAATAAAACAAAACACAGGACAATATTATATATTTAGAGAATAAATTACCTTTTTTCTTAGAATTTTTATATATGTATATAAAATGTATCATGATTTTTATCAGAATTAATGTTAAACATTACTAGTTTCTGTAAAAGTTTTACTAAAAACATATCAGTATAATTAATGTAAATATAAGAAAGCTGTGTAAAATATCAGTGACCTAATCTTGATTATGTATATGGAGGGGCTACTTCATGTTTTATAAATGTATAAAGTATGGATAATCTTAACTGGCTATTGTTAATGGTAATATTACACAAAAAATTAAACTTAAAACATTCTTTGGTAATCTCAAGAATTATAATGCTTTAAAATTAAAAATGTTATTTCAAGCTAAAAATTCAGTTTATAATTTTTGATGGTTACCTGAAAATAGTCTAAATGGCGATTGAAAATGAAACTGCATTGAAATCTAGGATGAAACACTATAAATCCTGGGAGGCAATTTATTTCACTGGTCAATAACATGCTAAACATAAATTAACTTCCTTAGCTTCAAAAAGGCCTCTAAGGTTGGGAGAGTACATATCCAGAATTTAAAACAAATACACCAACCGTTTAACTATAGTGGTTTAATACTGAATGTACCAAATGATGCTACACTGTAAAATAATATGTGCAAAAACTGATTTACAAAATAAAATTTGCGATAAAAAATTTTTTTAAAATATACAATAAAATATTTAAAATACAATAAAATTAAAAGCAATAAAACATTGAAGCTTTTGGGGGGCTTCCGCCTCCTTTCTCAACAACAATGATGTTTAAGCAACACATCCTTAAGTAACAGGCTCACAGCACATGTGGTTGACCAGGCGCATGCTCAATATTTCTTCCATGTGAACCAGAGCCGGAAGCAGCTCGGGAGCGTGGAAATATAAAACGCTCGTCTTTTGCCAGGACTACGGCTTCCAGAAGGGGGTGAAATCGAACACCCCTGTCCCTATTCATACTATTGTTTTCAGACGAGCCTATCCACAAACTCTCCAGCTACTTACGGTCCCAGAACCTATGTGCCCGGTCAAGGATGACAGCATTCACAGGGGAGACATGATGATGTTTCTCCCAATAATGCTCAGCAATGGCGGACTTATTGAACTCTGCGGTCTGTATAGCTTGCATGTGCTCCCCCAGACCGTCTTTTAATCGCCATCCTGTCTCCCCCACATAACATTCCCCACAATCCGGGCATTTGATCTCATATACGACCCCACTACTGGAATCCCCAGGAATGGGGTATTTGACCTGTGACAACACTGTGTGCAACCTCCAGCCTGGAAGTTGCACACAGCATGCCTGAAAGTCATGTAGCATTCTTGAAATTCGATCTGACAAGCCCGGATAGTAGGGAATATAAACTGTGGTGACTGGAACGGATGGTGCTCCATGATTAGGCTCCACGCCTCTATTATATTTATCAATGACCCTCTGGGGGTAACCGCATTTCATAAGATCCACCCTAACTTGCCCAATTTCTCCCTCTCTCTCTCCTCAGAGGTACTACAATGTGTCCTAGCCACACTGTTTTTATGCCACGCAGACCTATAATGGGTGTACTGGCTCCTACATATGGGCTTCCTAAACACTGTAGTACTAAGCCTGGAACCTTCTCTACACACCATTACGTCCAGGAATGGGAGGGAACCATTCACTTCTACCTCTGAGGTGAACTGTATAAAAGGAGAGAAATCATTGAGAAAACTAACTACATCCTCTTCTCTCCCCTTTTGCACCAAAGTGAACGTGTCATCCACGTATCTCTTCCACTTGCGCATAGGGAACTCCAAATTTGTAAAAACCCTATTCTCTAACTCTTCCGTTGCCAGGTTTGCGACAATGGCGCTAATAGGAGAACCCATAGCTGTGTCGTGAACCTGTTTGTACATCACTCCTTTATACAGGGTGTTTCAGAACTTCTAAGAGGGGTAGGGTACATCCTGACAACTCGAAATCATATAGCAATGTGGGGTCGGAAATGCTTTCCTGAAGCGGTGTTGTACACAGAAGCACCATAAAGAAAAGAGCCTGTAAGTGAGAAATCGTTTTAATAATACATGAAAAGAAGCAAAAGGTACATGGATTAAAGTAAGTGTTCGAAGTTTGTTCCACGGGCTACGATGCACGCCTCACATCTCTGACGCATGGACATCCGAACATTCTGGAATACTCCAGGCGAATTTTGAATTTCTTCGGCAGCTACTGCGATTCTTGCAACCAGCTCCACAGGGGTGTCATAAACTAGCGATTTCATATGACCCCAGAAATAAAAATCAAGACATGATAGGTCGGGTGACCGAGCAGGCCATCCACTGTTGACCAAATGTGACATCCAGGTAGTTACGAACATCTCCGCTATAATGGGCAGGGGCTCCATCGCGTTGGAACCACATTGTCTGTTGCGTCGATGCAGAAATCTGTTCATCTCTCAAAAGTTGTGGCAATACTTGCTGCAGAAAGATCAAGTAGATAGGTCCGGTTAGATGACACAGTAACAGGTAAGGTCCGATGAGGTGATCTCCCATAATACCGGCCCATACATTGACCGAAAATTGAATCTGTGCTGCACGACGTCGTATTGCATGCGGGTTCTCGACCGCCCAGATATGGTGGTTATGCATGTTGAAAATTCCTTCCCTTGTGAAGGATGCCTCATCGGAAAAACAACACTTCAGCAGGAAAAAGGGGATTTGTAGCACATTTTCCAAGGTACCACTGTGCGAAAGCAATACGAGGTGCATAATCCTCCGGTTGCTGTGTCTGGACACGCTGCACGTGAAACGGATGCATGTCTTGTTCTCGGAGAATCCTCCAGACGCTGCAATGGGAAACCCTGACTGAGTATGCTAGACTTCGTGTACTCGTTCTTGGATTCCCCTGTACATGCTGCAGCACATTCTGTTCGACGGCTGGAGTCCGTGCTGTTCTTACCCTGTCCCTGTCAGCTCTTTCAAATGAACCTCTCTCAGCTAACCTCTGGTGCAGTCTTGCAAAGAAATTATTATTGGGAATACGCCTCGTCGGATATCGTTCCACGTACAAACGCTGTGTGGCTGGCCCACTACAATTTGCAGCCCCGTACGCCAAATGCATATCGGCTAACTCTGCGTTCGTGTAACCATCCATCCTACTAACTTGGCATTCTTGTGCGAAATTAAAATTCCCTGCACTAAAGCTTGGAATTTTCGATTCTGCCCATTGGTATATGATTTTGAGTTGTCAGGATGTACCCTGCCCCTCTTAGAAGTTCTGAAACACCCTGTATAACAAAGTCGTACTCCAAAGAAATAATTCTACTACACAGCATATATCCTCTACACTTAGGTGTGATCTAGTACTTAGGGTATCATCTCTTTGTAGTGCCACCTTTACACATTCTATCCCATGGGTATACAAGTAAATAATGACACCACATCTAGCGACACCATTATTTCATTCTCCCCTACATTTTGACTTTTAATGAAGTTCACAAAATCCACACTGTCTTTAACAACAAACATGGACTGTCCCACTATAGGAGAAATCAGCTGCGCCAGGAATTTTGACAAAGCATAGGTAGGGCTCCCAATAAAAGAAACAATGGGTCGTAACGGGACCCCCCACAAGTGGGAGTCCAGTTACGGCACAGCTGATTTCTCCTATATTGGTAATGTAGTAGTGGCATGTGATGCAAGAAAGCAAGTGTATAAGTTTATGCAGCACCAGCCAAAAAAAAATCAAAAAAAAAAAAATCACACCATTCCCTCCAAATGCCTATCATCCATTTCCTCCTTAAATTTATTTAACCTATCAACTTCCACGTCAGATGGAAGTTTGTTCTAGCAATTAACCACCCACTGGCTAAAGCCAAATTTCCACACATCTATTCTACATCTGTCTTTTCTTAATTTGAATTTATGCCCCCTTACGTTTGTAATCTGAACAAGTGGAATGATCCCATCAGAATTCAGCGTGCTCAACCCATTCAAGGCCCTATACATCTCAATCAGATCACCGTGCAGGTGCTTAGTTTCCAGCCACTGCAATTTGCAGAACTTAAGCCTCTCTTGGTAAGAGGATCCCTTCATTACCATCACCAATCTTGTTGCTCTTCTCCGTACACGCTCAAGCAAATCTACATCCTTAAACTGAGGCCTCCAGACCTGTATGCAGTACTCAAGGTGTGGCCTGACCATTGCCTTATATAGAGGGACAATCACCTCCTTTTCCCTGCTAGCAAAATTCCTATATATCATTGACAAAACCCCATGACCTGCCCTGGTAGCCTGTCTGCATTGCTCAGAAAACTTCATATCTCACTGCACAGTTACTCCCAGGTCTTTTTCATTTTCTACCACCTTAGGTGTAGAAAATGAAAAAGTTGGTATGTTTCTCCGGGGTTACTTCTACCCATAGGTAGTATTTTGCATTTGTCGAGGTTAAACTTCAGTTGTCACTTCTTAGCCCATCTTCCCCAATTATGTAGATCCTGTTGCAGTAGCACACTGCCATTACTAACCCTGATATACCTTCATCAATATCATTGATAAATATACAAAACAACAGAGGACCCAACACCGAACCCTGGGGGACTCCACTAATAACATTGGTCCACGAAGAGCAGCACCCATTAATTACCACCCTCTTGTCTTCTCCCACTCAACCATCCTTTTATCCATTGTAGCAACTTACCCTTAATACCATTCTGCTCCAATTTGTACAATAGTCTTCCATGCGCAACAGTGTCAAAAGCTTTCCTGAAATCCAAATATATATCAAAATCATTTTTTTGCATCCAGTTCCTTTGTAACTACATCATAATATCCTATCAAATTTGTCAGACAAGACTTTCCCTTAACAAACCCATGCTGTGTCTGAATTATTGCTGCAGTCTTGTCCTGATCCTGCAATGCATCTTTAACCAGTGACTCCATTATTTTACTCAGAGAAGTTAAACTAACTGGTCTGTAATTACTCGTGTCACCCTTCGACCCCCCCCCCCTTTTGAATTGGGTATACATTTGCACATCTCCAGTCTGTGGGGACCTCCCCTGAGTTCAAGGATGCTCTCATAATTATGGCTAAGGGTTTGCTTAGTTGCTTTGTCACCTCCTTTAATATAACTGTATAGATCCCATCCACCCCAGGTGCCTTTCTTATATGTTTAACTTCAACAATTTCTCCTCCACTTTGCTCTCAGTTATTACAAAATCATTAAGCACCCTGCTACAATTTGATAACCTTCTGCCATTTTCAAACCTCAATAACTCCTCGTGTGTGAATGTAGATCTAGAACACTCATTCAGTTTGTTTGCTTTCTGAGTAGGATCAACAGTCGAACCATCGATATCAAGTGGACCAATCAGATTCATCCCATTCCTTTTAGAGTTTATATAGTAAAGAAATGCTTGCTGTTTTTCTTAGCATCTTTTGCCAAGGATTTCTTGTAATCTGCCTTCGCCTGCCTAACCTCCTTTGTGACCTGATTACAGACTAGCTTATTTCTGCACATAGACTTCTGAGTCACTTGATAATTTATATGCATCCCATGCATTTTTCTTCTGTCACGAGTCTCATTAGTTCATTTGATAACCATTTAGGCCTAAACCTTGAACAATATTTCTTAATAGGTATGAAACTTTTAATAGCATCCACGATTAATTCCTTGAATGCTTCCTACTTAGAATTTACTGTTGGTAACATTGTCAGTTGATTCCACTCTACAAAATTTAAACTGTCTGAGACCACTGTACTCACCTTTATGTAAGCAAAAACCCTTTCCTTTACCCCTGATGGTAATTATATCTTTAAGTAAATCCCACATCGGTACACTGTGATCACTGCCACCTAGTGGTTCCTTTATCTGCAAATTCTTAATACATGAATGATCACTGTTGATGACCAGATCAAGAATATTGCCCTCTATGGTTGCCTCTTGAACATGCTGCTGCAGAAAACAATCATCCAATAAATCCAAAAAAGTCTTACTAGTGTGTGAGTGACCAACCCACAAGTTCCAGTCAATATCTGGGAAGTTAAAATCCCCCATTATATAAGACATTCTGATTTACTAGCCCACTCTTTCTCTGTACAATTGTTCATTGGCCTATAACACACTCCTACTCTTATTTTTGCTTTTGCAGTGCTTATGTCACACCAAACTGACTCAACAGTGCACTGTTCATCTATATCAACTGGATGCACTTCTTTTGATTTTGTTTTTCTTAATTAAGAGCATAACACCCCTCCTCCCTTCCTATCCTGTCTATCCACATTGTACTTCCCAAATTCCAGTTCTGCATTCCTTATATCAGTGTGACACCACATCTCTGCTATCTCAACAATACCACCTTTGATGTCTTGACCAGCACTTCAAATTTATCAAATTTATTTACTATACTTCTAGCATTGGTATACATGCACCTATTCTTATTCTTAGTTACCCTAACACATCCCATATACCTACCTGTTTCACGATGACTGACATCAGTCCCTGAAACCCCCAGCACCCCTCACTCCAGGTTGCTACTTATTCTAACAGAAGTTGTTCAAGAATCACCTTCACCTCTGCCTGTGGTTATTTTTAACGTTTTAGTCTGTGAATCACCCCCCCCCCAAGCTAACAGTTTTCCGACCCACCTAACACTGCCTCAATAGCATCAGCTAATATTCTTGTACCCTTTCTATTTAAGTGTATCCCATCCCTGTAGAAGCAATCTCTCCTGTTAACAAGCACAGACCATGCTGAAAAAAATTCTACCACTTGAGCCTTGCACAATCTTTCCAGGGCCTGATTGACAAGGCTCTCATCATAAGTCAGACCATTAATATCAATTGTCTGACTGTTTATGATGTTAAACTGCCAAACTGAATGAGTATTTTGCATCTACATTCACACATGAGGAATTCTCTAGGGAAGCGGAGAACAGAAGCTTATTAAACTCTAACAGGGAACTAAATGATATTGTAATAACAGAGAAAAGTAGAGGAGAAATTGTTGAAGTTAAACATAAGAAAGGCCCTGGGGGGAGATGGGATCTATCCAGTTATACTAAATGAGGTGGCAAAGGAAGTAATGTGCTTAGACATAATTATGAGAGCATCGTTGGACTCAAGGGAGGTTCCAAGGACTGGAGATGTGCAAATGTATCTCCAATTCACAAAGGGGATCACTGGTGACACGAGTAATTACAGACCTGTCATCTGTTCCAGGGAATATAACACAGTTACTGGTTAAAGAACTATTACAGGATCATCTAGACAAGACTGCAATAATAATTCAGACATAGCATGGGTTTGTTAAGGAGATGTTTTGTCTGAAAACTATGATGTGTAACAGTTAGAACTGGATGCAAAAAAATAATTTTGATATAGTTGGATTTCAGGAAAGCTTTTGATACTGTTGCACATGAAAGAATACTGTACAAATTAGAGCAGTGTGGCATTAAGGGCAAGTTGCTACAATGAATATATATTAGGCTTAATGTCGAAGTTTGCAGACAAGAAGGTTGACAGTGTTGTTAATGATGGCACGCTACTGCAACAGAATCTAGAAAAGTTGGGCTGAGAAGTGGCAACTGAAGTTTAGCATTGACAAATGCAGAGTACTGCATATGGGTAGCAGTAATCCCAGAATGAAAAAGACCTGGGGGTAATTGGGCAGCCAGATATGAAGTTTTCTGGGCAGTGCATACAGGTTGCCAGAGCAGTTCATGGGATCTTATCAATAATTAAGCAATTTTGCTAGCAGGGATAAGGCAGTGGTCAGGTCATCTTGAGTGCTGTGTACATGTCTAGAGGCCTGATTTTAGGAAGGATGTAAAATTGCTAGAATGAGTAGAGACTAGCAATAGGATTAGTGAGATGAATAAAGGGTGCTCTTAGGAAGAAAGTTCTGCATCTGGAGACTAGGCACATGTGAGGTGATCTGATTAAGGTGTATAAGGCCATGAATTGATTGAGCAGACTCAATGCTGATGGGATTCTTCCTCTTGCTCAGATTACAAACCTGAGGGGGCAGTATACTCTCAAATTGAGGTAAGAGTTGTTGAATAGATGTGCATAAATTTGCCTTTAGCCAGTGGGTAGTTGGTTGCTGGAACAAACTTCCATCTGCCATGGAAGTTGATTGCTTAAATAAATTTAAGGAATAACTGGACAAACATTTTGGAGCAAGTAGATGAATGAAAGGGGAAGTTTTTTTTTTTTGCTGATGCTGTATAAGCTTGCTTTCGTGTATAATATAAATAAATAAATTTTCTGTTTATACTGTGGGACGACCAAGTGGTCAGAGGAGTTTACAAGATACACAGATGTGTATCTTGTAACATATACATATGCCTCTGCTAATGTCTTGTTGGTATACTTAATGCAATTTGTCATGAATTTGGATATCTGAGTTTTCTCTGGACTTGAAAAGATACTCTGTCACCAACTGCCTGAAACAAACATCAGTTTAACTGTTCATAACTTCAGATTTGTTACAAAGAGGAATTTTTAGCATGTTTGTCATAATATCTATACTAGTAATGTATAAAACCCCATGATGCTAACTCAAACACAAAATTTGTTCTTAGAGGAATTATTTATAGACTGATCTATGTAGTAGCATTCCCATACTCTTGCAAATGCTTCTTACTATTGTTGGCTAGTATTTGAAATTAAAAACAAAATAAAATGGTATATTTTCTTCACATCTAGAGAAACTACCAAAATCAATTATATAAGCATTCACATGTGCTGGTAAATTTAATTGCTGGTTTCTTTTTGGTTTGCTTCTGAGAGAAGTTCATGCCTGCAAAACAAGGTTTTGATTTGTTTTTGTTCACATTAAATTAAATTTTTCATGACATTTCACTCAAAATATTTTTTCTAGTATAAATAGAGGTAATTATACTCTTGAATCAGTTTCTCCTGGACAGAATTTGCAAAACAAATCATGGTATAAAAACAACCAAATAATTTAATAGGTTGTTTATCAACATATATTGATCTCTAAAGCATAAATTTAATTGCAGGTTAATTATGAAAGAAGAGGAAAGGTGTATAAATTACATAATTTATTGTAATTATAATGATTACAATAAATAACTGAGGTGGGAAAGGTATTTTACAGCTTGCTTAAATAAGTAACCATGGGAATTTTCAAGTCTACAGTTGAAATTAAGCTAATGAACAATATAGCCACTTACAAAAATAAACAAGTCATGTCTTAAGAATAATTTTAATAAGTAATGTCTACAACACTCAGCTGTTGTTGGGTTCTAGGCACATCAGCAACTTAGACCATATTGTGTATGATATCTGTACAACACTCAATGCTGAGCTTTAGGAGTAGCTGCAAAGTTTAATGTTTAAGACACACCGCTACCACCAGTAAACATGACTAGTTCCCCCATATGTGGAAAATTTATATCCATTAGCAACCAAAATTGAACACAGGATATTAACATACAACAATAAAGTTGGAGAATTTGTGTTACATGAAAATAAAGAAAATTACAAATATTTCATGTGCAGCAGTAAGTATATTACAACAGTTATTAAAAAAAACTGTACAATATAAAATTTCAACCAGATAATATTTTTTTTAATAATAAATTGCACTTATTAGTACAAGACATTTTTATACAAACTTCATCCTGTCTCATAACTTATTTTTTTACTTCACAAAAAATACTCAAAAGATTATAATAATAGAAAAGGGACATGCTATTGAATAAATAGGTAATTAGCATTCTTGTATAGTTATTTTGTAGACATCACAATGTAAACACATTTAAATTATTTTCAAAAACACTTCAATATAATCTATAAAGTCCTGTAATATATATTGTTTTGGCCATGCCAGCAATTTGAGTGGGCTAACTGAGTAAGTGTACTTTACTACATAAGGAGACAATGCTTTTCTAAAGTAAATATTTTTCAAAAAAAAAGAAATCAATGTAAACATTTCAAAATATGGTTATTCTATGTAATTCAGGTCCTAAATTAGGCTAACAAATTATTGTTTTAAAATGTTAAGCTAAGAAAATTATAAAATGAATTTCACTTTGAGTAAGGATCTCTAGGTGAAGCTTAAGGTAAAGAAGAATGTATTCTACGTGAAAGTATCACTATGTCATTTTACCACTCTTAAATTGCTTCCAAAAACAAACTTTCACTAAAACGAATTACACATACTAACAGCCTTCTCCAACAAAAAACAGAGGACTATACCTTGCTTTGCTTCAAAAAATCATAAACCCTTATGAGCACTCTGCTTGTGGTTCTCATCATAGCAGGAAGGGTATCACTGATGTAAATGATAAGTCTGTTCACGTTTACAAGTGAAATCATGAAGTAGAAAATCCACCCAAAGGCTTTTGATTATGGCCCTTTCCAGTCACTGAACTGCACTTTATTGCTAAAAACATTTCATATTCAGAAAATTTTTTTTTTTTTTTAACAATCCTGCTTGAACTATCTTTTTAACCCACTGGGATGAGAATTTACCCCCCCCAACAATTTTTTTTTTTTTTTTTAGCCCTTTAATAATGAATATAATTTCATATAGGCTCTTCCTTACATTAGGTTAATTTGAATTTCAGCAACTAAAACAGTAAAAAATATCAAAATTGAGACATCAATTTTAAGAATGATATACATTGCTTAATCTTTGGCCACTATCTGAGGAACAACTTAATTATTCAAGCATGAAAAAATAAGTGGTTAAACCTGGCAGACTTGATTCTTGGTTACTGTGATAGCTTAAGGATGTGAAGGAAAGCATCCTTATGATATAAGCTATCAACAACAAACTGGGGAAGCATTTTCCAATATATAAATATAGCCCTTCAAGAATAATCATATTGGACATTGATTCAACAAAGCAGCAGAACGTTTGTTAGTTATACTTGTTGAAAATCTATAAAATAGTAGGTGTAGAAAAATACCTGCTTCACGATGATGATATTTAAGAAGCAAAGATTACAGCCATAAAACTAGTACCTTACACTGCTTACTTTGGCATTCAGAAATAATGATATCAAAATTATCTACACTATGAAATGAGCAATTCCAATATATAACACTTAAGCAACACAGCTAATTAGTGATAAAGATACTTTTAACATTTTTACTCTAAAAACTGTATATAAATAAAGAACAAAGTGACATTTTAGACTGCAGTTACCTTACTTCTCACTAGAACTACTGCTTAATTTTTTTTACAGGACTATTCAATTCCAATTTATTCATAAAAAAGGGGATGTTAAGAAAATGCATGACCTTTTATTTTGACTTTATCTGTATCATTCATCTGGCTCATCAAAAGGATTAAGTAATTCTAATGTTTAATAAACTTTAAACCCTTAACTATTTTCCCAAGAACATTAACAGGTCTTGACAAGCCCCTGCCAATAATTTTTTGTTGAGATCAATGATGAAACAAAATCTGTATATAAACCATTCAGCAATGTATTGTTGATTAATAAACATAAGTGGGGTGGAACTTGCTCAAGCATTATTCTGTTGTGGCAGCCACTGGATAAATTATCTCAGTCAAACAGTAATATAATTAAAAAATTTGAGTTGTCAAGGCTTCTGCATTTCTGAACTTAGTGCACATTATCATCATCCATGCAGACTTTGGAGTTAAATGTAAGGCATGGACAGTGCAATTAACTGAACATACCACCACTCTCAGATTTAAATACTAAATTATCTATTACAATTATGTCACTTGAATTTTGATGTGTGTGTTATATATGAATTACTGATTATTTTTTTTAATTTAAAAGTATAACTAATAAATCCACATAAAATCAATTATGCCCACAGTTTTTCTGCTTCAATTTTGCTTGCTGTGCCCCACTGCACTGGAAGTGAATTTTTTTTTTTTTTAATATGTAGTTTAAGTTATCCAATATAATGCCAGGATAAATAATTTTTATGTATCCTAATTTAAAATATTTTTTGCTTTGTTCCACAAAAATATATGTTGGACACAGTACAACAGCACCTGCTTTGTGATTTTTTTTACATGCCTAATACAAGAGTTCTTAATTTCTTATTCTTGATTAGCTCATGTTTGTATTGTGAGATATAAATTATGTTTTTAATTTGGGATGGTTAGAGGAGTTCACAAGACAGACAGAATACAAGAAACACCACCATATTTAACAGTTATGTGGACTTGAACCACATGTCACTCAAAGCATGTACATATGCACTCCTGTGTCTGATCACTCAGCTGTGGCGACCTTTGTCGTGTGAGATGTACCACTAGCTTTTCTTAGGACTTCTTATAATCTTTGTCATAATGTTCATCCACTATGTCTGTTGTGTGTAGTGATGGTGGTTGTCCACCACATCCTTTCCTTTGATCAAGAAGGGCAAATCATTTAACTAAATTTCACACAGCACCTTTTGTTGAACATTACAAACCAAATTCTGACCACAGAATTTCCATTTTTGTAATACTCTCACAATGAAAATTTCCTGCTGCATACTGTAAGTTGCCATAATGTTTGATTACATGATGTGCCTAGCTGTAACTTAGCAACATTCAGAAAACATAATACAGTTCCAAAGTTGGCAACATAAATTTCATTCATACCTAGTCTTTTAGGCTTTCAGTTCTAAGACTGCAGACATCAAGAAAACAAGCACTACTGAAATGGTTCAAATAATTATAATAAAAAAAAAAAAAAAAATCATTCTGTACAAGCTCACATAGAATGATCTTGAAATGACTGCTTTATCATTTTTAAGGCTGCAACAACAGTATTTTTCACACATAGTTCATAAATATCTATATTAAAACATTTATAAGAGCTATTGTGAGAATATTTACTTAGTTAAAGGAGGTAAAAACAGAGTAAAAATACGGCAGTTTTTCCACTTACTGAAATAAATTATGTACTTAATGAATGAGGTGGATTTTGGACTGAATAAAAAAGTTAATAAAAAAATTATATTATATAAAATGCAATGTGTTAGGTAAATAGGGAAAATATTCTATATAAATGTTTTTGTGTAATTTTTTGTTTATGCTTTGTAACTTTTGCTCCACGTACTAGTTTTATGGCAAAAATTACCTTCAACAACAAAACATTACAAAGAATAATATTTCCAGTTTCTTAGTCAACTTCACAGATTCATATAAATATAACTTTTAAAATGACTAATTTTCACTTGTTTCATTTTCTTTAAACAAGCAAATTTTCTTTAGAAGAAAAAAAAAAAAAAAAAAAACTAACAATCTGACTGTTAGCAGTAGAATACAGTGGAGCGATTCCCATCTATTTACACATACAACCAAAGTTCTTGATCACAAATCCCATGATCGTGTCTTCTATTAAGAACCATCCTAGTAGATATGCAAATTTTCACACATTCACTTTGATTTCCATGTCAATGGTGATACCCCAAAAAAGGTAATGGTTCAAATTCAGCAGTAAAGAATTGACATTACTAGTACATAGTGATAAAGTCCCTCTCATCAACTTCGGAAAATCCTTATGACATCATGGATACTAGCACGGCAAATTGGACACTGTCCTCCTCCTTCTCCTTTCCAGTGATGATTGGCACAAGTAAAACACATACATACATGTCCACATGTATAGAGAGCACTATCAGCTGGTCGGTCACAGCAAACTACACATTCACTACTTGCCCAGTCAACTATTTCTGTGAGAAAGAAATAATGCTATAAGTCATGAGTAGTAATTTAACATAATGATGCATAATATCTTAAAAACTGATCAAATTTACAATTCTAATTATTTATTTTGGATTAAATTACTATTAATACAATATATGATATAATATGGGATTTGACATTATGTGCTAAAATAGTGAACCAAGAATACTCTTTACCCCTTAAGTATTATAATAATAATACAGTAGACTCAGAATAACAGCAACTTCCGGGATTCAAGGTGTCATTATTTCGATTTTTCAGTTATCTAGAAACTTTTACTTTTAATATATTTAATGGAGAAATGAGGCTAAATAAGAAAGAGAGATTAAGAATGTAATTTTAATTAACACATATAAAAACAAACATGTCGACGATCCAAAGTTATATTCTGCCATTAATATATTCCCACTTACACCCCGTTCTATTTTCTTTATTATATCAAGTTCAGTCTGCGGTAGCACAGTGGTATCATCAACGGCTTCCACCACTGGGTGGAAAAGGCCCGGGTTAACATCCCATTGATGACGTGAGTAACTTTTATGGGCTTTTTTCACTCTGTGGCTGAGTCAGTCAGTTTCAGGCATAGATAGAAAGGTTTTCCCCCCTCAGAAACTGGATTTTTTGTCCAGCAAAAGAGGCAAATCGACCAGAGAACACACACAATTTACAGACACAATAGGTATGGGTACATGAATTAACTTTCCAGGTGACCCTAATGTAGATTGTATTATATTAAGTTTGTCATTAAGCCGTAATGTGTTCTTTTCTTCTCTGTATGAGATTTATTAACTTTAGGAGCCGTTGTGAGGGGTTTTTAATTTAAAATAAATGTAAAACAGCAGTATAATCTGATATAAGTACAGAATTCACTTTCAAAATGGTGAACATAAACAAATACAGTAATTACTTGACTTGCTGTTTTCTTTTTTCAGCACTGCAAGACATCTGTGCTGTATGTAAACATCTGATCTCAATGTGCTGTTAGCTCGAATGTTCCATTATTTTTTCAGTCTACTGTAGTTAATAACACTTGGGCAATCTACTACAAGCTTTTCAAGAACACCAATGCTCTGGCCAGCCTTTAACTGATCAACAAGTGCATGGGCACTGTCAGGCCTCCATTACAAAAAAAAAAAAACCTACCCTCTTTACCATTAGCATAACCTTAGTGTCTCAACATAATATCTCTTCCAATAAAGCCTTTAACTGATCAACAAGTGCATGGGCACTGTCAGGCCTCCATTACAAAAAAAAAAAAACCTACCCTCTTTACCATTAGCATAACCTTAGTGTCTCAACATAATATCTCTTCCAATAAAAACATTTTCTTGATTTCTCTATTAAAAATTCAATAAATGACAAATGAAAAAATGTAGGCCAAAGTATGAACCACTAGCCTTACCCATCAGAAAATACTCACAAATCAATTTTTTTTTTTTTTTAATGAAAACCCCAAACACGAAAAGTATCAAACTTAGTACTTAGTACTGTGCATGGGTTGAAGGAGATGAGGAGGGAGTGGATGCCAGAAACTGCTCTGGTGACTAAATATGGGTTTCGCCAGCTATTGTTCCTAAAGTCATTCTCCACTTGCAAAGGGCAATTTATATAGCAGTGCTCAATGTTTGTGCTAATGCACTGAAATTCTCATCACTGACTGAAACTATAATCAAAAATGATTACAGCTTCAGTCAATTACATATTACATTACCTACACCTCCATGTTCACAGCTATAAAATACTACCATAATTCAATGCTACACCCGACCACCTTTTATTTTTTACATAAGTTTTTTTAAAAACAATATTGTTACAGAACTTCTCTCTCCACATGTATCTGATGAAGTAAAAAAAATAATTCAAACAAATATCTCTATTGTCAGCTATGCTGTAAGTTCCTAATTTTATCATACGTAACAACTGGCCACTTATGAAAGTGTTTTTTTTTTTTTTATAAAAAAACTACTGCAGCCATAAATAAGACATTCTGAACATTATATATTTGCTTAGTAGAAAAAATAATAATTAAATAAATAAATAAAGTTAAGGAATACTGGAAAATGCATCATGTATTAAAAGCTATGATTTACTGGATTCTAATGTGAACACTTAAGTTATGAAACTAACTTTTAACAGTTTGTTTTTAGAAAATAAACCAATAAGCATATTTTTTGCCAACATCTATATACACATTGAGTTGGCTTTGCATTAGCAACAACTACCTACTACCTTGTGCACCCACCTTTTGCCAGTAATACAGCCCATACATGTCTTTGCATAGACTCCACAAGGTGTTGCTGGATGTCCTGTGGTAGTGCTACCATGGATTTCACGATGTGTTCAATAATATCTGCACATTGTCATGCAGCCGGTCTTAGCTATTCCAATAGGTCCCAAGCATGCAGAATTCAGTTGAGTTTGACAGCCATAGAAAGGCAGAGAATTCACTGTCATGTGAGTTTTTCATCCCATGCAGGAGAATTCCAGGAAAGAAAAAAAAAATAATAAATAATAAAAGAAACTGTTTGTGAGCTTTAGTGTGTTCTGGGACCTGTCTTGCCTAGATGCCAGTGTTGTCTGGATGCACTGTCATCATGAAGGGGGGGTTCACTTAGTGACAATAGAAAGGTAGGTGCTCCATCAAGTATGATTAGTAATGATCAGAGGATCCAGAAAAAGTCTCCAAACAAAACCATATCCCCCAGCCTGTTGAACACCAATGGTACATCCAGGTGCTATGGCCTCTTATTTCTTTCTCCAAATGTAGATACACCCATCAGCATGGTACTGCTGGACGTGGGATAATAACAGCATTCACTATATAGTACAAGGAAGCCATAGGCTTTTGATGCACTGGCAAAAAAATAAAATAAAATAAATAAATAAACAAGTAGATAATAAAATACAAATTATGTGCTTCCCTGCTCATATAGGTAACTATCCAGTTGACCTTCGAATTTATTAAAACTGTCAGCCTCAACTACCTGCGAACGTAACTTGTACAAGCAATCAATAACTTGCTGGCTAAAAGGAAACTTCCTACTATTTTAAACCTCTTCCCATGTAATTTGAATTTATAGCTCCTAGTCCTGTAATTCTTTATAACAGTGAAAATTCCACCTTCATTCATTTTACTAATCCCTCAGAATTTATTAGTCAGCTCTGAGGAGCCTGGTTGCCAAGCTCTGTAGCCCACATAATCAGTCTTTCCAATCTTTCTAAAAAGATTGGCTTACAGGTTGCTCTTTGCCAATCTCAACCATGCGAGTTGCCTATCTTTGGACCCTTTGAAGAAGCTCAATATCTTTTTTCAGATTAAGTCTCCATACTTGAACAAAGTATGCCGAATGTGGTCTTACAATTCCCTTATACTGTGGGATTATGACCTTATCTCTACAGGATAATGTTTGCTAAATCATCAATTGGACACTTTCCTGGCTGCCTGCTTATACTGCTCAGAAAACTTCATATCTGTCCTTATCATATCCTCCCAAATCCATTCCTTCCTATAAAGGGCTTGAAAAGGTCATGACATGCTACATTAGAATGGAATATTATTAGGGTGGACAGGGTGGATGCAGGATGAGTGGTACCATTCTGATTATAGGTGGGAAGCTACCCTGTGAACACTACAGCTTCTAAGAAACCTCATGATACATCCTCCAGATGCTTCTTCCACTAATAGGTGATTCAGAGTAGTTGCTGAGGAGACCACTGACACATTTTTGACAGTCTTGGATCAGAGAAACTGGGGTTCCAGTAAAGGATTTGACCACCATGATAAGCCTGTTCCTGTTGGATTGGATTGCATTGTGGTTACTTCCTCAATGAATGACCTGTGATGCTGTGGTTATTGTGGTTCCAGGGACTGTACATGGAGATTAATTGAGGTATTCCCCTTTACTGTTAACTGCTGTACTTTTGAGTTTGAGGAAAAGTTGACTTCTTCATTATGACCATAATTCTTGGTTTAGACATCTTCTTCCTGGATTGGACTGCTCCTCATTTTGAATCTTCATAGTGGACCTACAAGTGTAAACTGGATCCTTGTAGATCACCACAACCTTATGTTGGGAGTGTTAGATACCTTCATGGTATTGCATTGTGATATGGACTTGGTGTGTAGTGTAATTTGACTAACAGCACCGGGGACTTCCCCGAATTCTGCGATTGGTATTCTGTTATGTGTACAGAACCCTGTAGAGGCCAGATGGTGCGAGTTAGTGAGTTTTAGTGTAGGGTTATTATGTTGTTCATACAGTCACTTAGTCTAGGGATCTGTGGAGGCCACAAACCCCTAGTTGCCGTCTTTGCCATGGGGAGGCAGGCCAGTAGGAAGAAAGAGACTCTGGCTGGGTGAACCCTGGGGTTGCCAGAGCTTCCCAGGGAAGGCCCAGAAAAAAAGAAAAAAAAAAAGAGAAAGAGAGGGGTCTGGTTACATAAAAAGACATGACGCTACCAATGGTATTCTCAAAAGTGTTAAGTTAAATGCTGTTTAACCTTAATATAATCAAATTTGGAGAGCCAATTTGTCAGCACTGTGGAGAACAAAGTTTTGCACCAATTTGAAATGACCCAAGTTACAAAAAGGAGAAAGGATCTGAAAAATGTTCGGATTTCAGACATTTTGCCAATACAATTTCTTTTCAGATAATTCATACAGAAACTTTGTATATAAGATATATAATTTGAATCTTACCATCATTTATAGTAAAAGTTGTACCAGGTTTATCAGGAGGTAAGCTGACTGTCAGCTTTGAAGCTGGAGGTGATGACCCACTTACAGGACTTGTTCTTCCTGACTCTTGATTTGTTATATTCTGTAAATTTGCAGTTTCTGTTACAGAACCTAAAACCCATAGAAATATTGCATTGTTTATTATTTATTAATATACAAAAGCTGACTGCATTTGCAAAATTACAGTAACAAAGAATTTTTATAAATTAAAATTCTTTGTTACTATAATTTTCAGTATTATTAAATATTATTAAGTATTTATTAGCATTATTTATTATTAATGGTACAGATTGATTTCTATACTAATGTTAAAAACAAGAGAATATATTCTGATATTAAAAAATGAGAATGGTTAAAATAAATAAAATTTTTTATCTTCTTCTCAGTGTAACCTGTGTAGCAAGTAGTGTGTTACATGGCTAATGAATAAGGATAGTGTAATCTACAATATGGGATGTCAACAAAACTAAATAAAGCACAGGGCAAAACTTGCACTATGATACGAAGGAAGAATTATCATACCAGCTTTGAAATACAGGTAACCCTCGTATAACATGGTTATTAGGTTCCTGTAAAATGTCGTGTTGTGCGAAACCGTGTTATACGGGACTAAGAAAAAGTACAAAAGGGGGGATTATGTTTCAAAAGCTAACAAAAATACACCATTCTAGATTTTGTGTATCTTCTATTCTCTTTAAAAAATCAGTAATCTGGGTTTGTTTGCTTGATAAATCTTTGTGAATTTCATTGTATGGAACTAAGCATTTTTGAAGCTCCCTTTTGAACTCTGGGCTCCTTTCATCCAAGAATCTGCATTCAAAAAATAAGATTCTAATTGCTTGGCTAACTTCATGCCTTCCCCTATGCTTTTTAGTGTAAAATTTGGAAGTTTTAGAATTTTCATCTGCAATATTATTATCTGAATTGATTTGATTTTACCTCCGATGCCATTTGCACAAAATCCACTATGCCGGCTTCTTTTTCTGCCAGTAATTCTTGAATGTCTTCAGTAATTATATCTTTTTTTATTATTTTAGGAGCATTGGCGACTAAGGCCATGTTTCTTTGTGTATATTGTCGATAAATTGCGTGTCCTGAGGTCGATTTTCTGTTTTGCTGGATGAAAAAAACCATGCTACCCTTGCCCGACTAACTCAGCCACGTTGTGAAAAAGACCAATAAAAATTCCTCCCTTCATCGATGGGATTCGAACTTGGGTCTTTTACAGCTAGTGTGGGTGATTCTATCAATTGTGCTAACCACGAGGACTTCAGTAATCATATCATCAAAACCTTCCCCTCCTACTGACATAGCAAGTTTTTACTATTGCACCGATTCTGTTTTCTGCAGGTGCGATCATATTTTCTGAATGAACTCACTCTGGCTACACATTTTTCCACATGCATTTAATGCTGACTGTTTTACTTCTTTGGGTGATAAAGCTACGATTCTGAAACAGTCCCCAATTCAGAAATTGTTCCCATGCCTCCATTACTTCAATAGATTCGGAATAATTTTTTTTGAATGATTTTTGGAATAATTTTGTAACGATTTTCTGATGGAATGAGTTTTAAAGGTGGATATAATGCCATGCCTTGATCTAACAGCTGACTGAAAGAAGTTGTATTAACCCAGTACAACTGTGGCAGTAGGAACATAACTTCAACGTTTGGATGACTTAAATCTTTTGGATGGCCTGGATTTATTACTATTGGATGGCTTTTGCTATCCAATAATAATAAAACTTTGAAATCTAGATTTTTCAACAAGTACATGTTCAATAGCACAGAACGTAACATGGGAATTTCCCAACAAAATAAAATAGAGAGTTTTCAATAATTTTTTTTTGACTAGTGAGTCAACAGCAGGGATTCAAGAAGAGTAGAAATGTTGAAAAATTACATCCAACATAATAGCATAGTTTTCCCCACACAAAACCTGAAAGATACCCCCTGTTATGTGAAGTTTACTGAAATTCTCTAACCATGCTATATAAGTATCATGTGCAAGGACTGCCACAATTTACCAGTCGTGTTAGAGCAAAACTGTGCTGTAGAAGTACCGTGTTATACGGGGGTTACCTGTACTGGTTTAATCAAATAAATGCCAAAATCATACAAATATCAAAATCTTAGTGTCATTCTGATATATGGAACACACCTTCACGGAGGGATCCTTATGGACTGAATGTGTGTGAATGTATCCCCAATTCACAAAGGGTGACATGAGTAATTTAAACCTGTTAACTTGACTTTTATTCCAGGGAAAATAATGGAGTCACTGTTAAAAAAGTAATGCAGAGCTATCTAGACATGAATGCATTTAGACTGAGTCACAATGGATTTTTTAAGGGGCAATCTTGTCTGACCAAATTGGATGCTATGACAGTGACAAAGGCGCCAGACGCAAAAAAGTAATTTTGACAGCAAATACTTGGCAGAAAAGTCCTGGGGACTTTACTAATGTTATTAGTAGAGTCCCCAGGGTTCACTCCTGGGTCTGTTGTTGTTTTCAATATTTATTAATGATGCTGATGAAGGCATATCGGGCCTAATGTCTAAGTTTTCAGATGATACAAAGGTTGGCAAGGTGGTTAATTATAGTAATTAAGGTATGCTACTGCAATAAGATCTAGACAAATTAGGCACATGGGCTGAGAAGTGGCAATTGAAGTTTAACACTGACAAATCAAGATATGGGTAGCAATAATCTCACATACCAACTGGGTGGAACCACACCTGGGGTAAAAGAGAATGAAAAAGACTCAGGGATAATTGTGCAGTCAGATAAGAGCAGTGTAGACAGCTTGTCAGGACAGTAAAAACAGTTTTGTCAATGATATATGGAAATTCTGACAGTAGGGATAAGGAGGTTATTATCCCATTGTATAAGGCAATTGTTAGACTACATATTGAGCACTGCATACAGGCCTAGAAGCCTCGTTTGCAGAAGGATGTGGATCTGTTGGAGTGGGTGCAGAGAAGAGCAACAAGATTAATAAGGGAGCAACAGGGTGCTCCTACCTGGAAAGGTTTCAGTTCTGCAAATTGTACTGTATGGTGACTAGACACCTGTGAATATATCTGACTGAGGAGTTTAAGACTGAAAAGATTGGTAAGCTGATGAAATCCTTGCTCAGAATATGCACATGAGGGGACATAAATTCAAACTGAGGAAGGATGGTTGCTGGATAGATGAGTGGAGATTTGTCTGCAGCCATTGTTTGGACAATTTTCCATCTAGTATTGCAGAAGTGGGTAGTTTGAATAAATTCAAGGAAGAGCTAAAAAAACTGTTAGAGGGAATGGGTAGGTGATATGGAAAGTGTTGGTTATTTATTATTATTATTTATTTTGGCTGATGCTATATAAGCTTACTTTCAAGTGGGAGTCAAAAATTGTATACTTTAATCTATTTTTTTGATTTGAGCTGTTAGCTGATCAGTGTTGCTAAACTCAAACCTCCAAGCAGTCTGGCAAGTATTTTTTCCCTCTTGCCTGGCTAAATTGATGGCTTGATTGTAGTAGATTGAGCAAGAAGAGTTTTGTTTACCAATTCCATGCCCTTGTGGTAACTTGGACCTTGTTTGAGTTTTATAAAGTTGTATTTATTGCTAATGGCTTATTATTTTACTGGCAGATTGATCTACTAATATTGTATATTTGTATATAGTTGGGGACTTGCTCCTGTTGGTCTTTCCCTTTTATTTTGTAAATAGTTAAAATTTTATGATTTACTTTACTAATATGGCACTAAGGAAGACTCTCACCAGCTCTCTTCCTGTTCTAACCGAAATTTCTGATTGGAGTAAGGAACCTTTGGTGACTCAGACTTAAAATAAATAATGTCCGAACTCTCTGAGGATGATATCCAAGAAATAAATCATGAGATATTGCACACATCACAAGATTTGGCACTTGTGGCTGTGTCATATGAAGAATGTATTGCTTCTGGAAGTCAGGCAGGAGTCTCAGCTTCAAAAGAGAAGAAAGAGAAAAAGTTGAAAACTACCAAGAGTGAGAAGGCAATTCAACTTAAGGAATATACTGTTTCATTGGAACAAATGGACACAGAAACTGCACAAAGGTACTCTGGGAAAGTGAGCAATGTTAAATCACAGGAAATGACCCCAAAAACTAAGGCTCCTCCTGCAAAGATAATTAGGCAAGAAATGGACACCTCTGAAGAGAGAGCAATCTTTTCTGGAATTGGTAGGATTGCAAAAATTAAAGGACACGTCTTTGACAGCTCTTGTTGCGGAGCAGCTACGACATTCCAGGAGTAGTTGCAGCGCAAGTCCTTGATCTTTGGGACAAACTCAAAGAAGTCACAACATAACTACAGATCGAGAACCAAGTACTCGCTGCAAGGTTCAATCTGTATTGTACACAAAGACTTAGCATTAGCATTAGTAGAGGCATTTGATGCAAGAAAGCAAAGCTTATGCAGCATCAGCCAAAAAAAAAAAAAATAAATAAATAAAAAATAACCACTTCCACTTCACCCCTCTGTTCGTTCGAAATACCTGTCCAGCTGAGCCTTAAACTTATTTAGGCTATCAACTTCCACGACAAGGGATGGAAGTCTGTTCCACCAACCAACCACCCGCTGGCTAAAGGCAAATTTTCTCACGTCTATCCTACATCCGTCTTTCCTCAATTTGAATTTATGCCCTCTCAGGTGATTATTCTGAGCAAGAGGAAGAATCCCATCAGCATTGAGCATGCTCAAACCATTCAAGGCTTTATACACCTCTATCAGATCACCTCGCTGGTGCCTAGTCTCCAGACACTGTAATTTGAAAAACTTAAGCCTATGCAGCAGCAGCTAAAAGTGAACAAGAAAAAGTTGCCCCAAGAATAATTGTTGTCATAAGTAAGAATGACAAACATAAAAATAGCAAGGACATTAAACAGTAGTTACTGGACACTGTACATCCATTATTAAAGGACATTAAAGTGAAATGCATTTGGCCGGTTCGTAAGAGTAAGGTTGTCATGGATATGAACACTGATAAAGATGTGGAAAAGCTCGATAAGTGTGCTAAAATGTAGGAGGTTGGCTTGAAGATTGAGAAATCCAAGAAGCTCAGAGTGAAGATTTTGGTCTTTGACATTCCACAGGGGACCAAGAAAGAAAAATTCCTTGAGCAGCTTTGGGCCCAGAATCTCAGAGAGCTCGTACTGCAAAAGAAACAGGTATTGGACACCATTAATATTGTGGCAACAAACAGGAACAAGAATAAAAATATGAATAATTATATACTGGAGCTTCCAGGTAAGGCAAAGACAGCTCTACTAAATAAAGGCAGAATCTATGTAAACTGGGACTCCTTCCAGGTGAGGGGCGTGACCATTATGCAGTGCTTTTAATGTATTGGCAAGTACTGCCGTGACGAGACCTACTGTGGTCATTGCTCTGTGCAGGACCATTCAATCAAGAACTGCCTTGTCATGGCTGAGCAGCCTAAGTGTATCAATTGCTTTAAAAAGAGGATGCCTGCTGAGCATACTGCCATTGATAGGATGTGTCCCGAATACCTGAGGGTGAGAGATCTTAACGGAGAACCGACTATGGCTAGTTCCAGTCGAGTTTCTACATTTAAGATCTTGCAGTTAAATGCTCAGTGTTCTAACGCTGTCCCTTCCCAATTGGTTAAGGATGCAGAAGATAAGTCCATTGACACCTTGCTGGTCCAAGAGCCATATGTCTTTTTGGCTAAGGCAAGAGGGTAACCCAGGTACATGGAGGATTATACACTCAGATGAGGAGCCTTATGCCATTATTGCAGTAAGACACTCCTCCCTTGTGGTGACAGTCATTACTTCCCTCTCATTGCATTTTGTGGTGTGTTGTGAGGCAATCTTTCCCATTGGTCCCATGTACCTGGTGTCATTGTTGTTATTTGGTTTTTAGGAGCATTAGCAACTAAGGCCATATTGCTCCGGGGTATGTGGTGGTCATTTCCTGACCTTCCTGCATCCTCCATATTTGGTTGTCACGGGCTTGAACCCCGGTCTAATCAAGAAGTGTGTGCTATGCACTGCTGCTCCTGGCTACGGAGGCGCCCGACCCAGTGTCATTGTACAACAATTACCTTGAGCCCTATATTGACTATCTCGATGAGATTAGTCAGGTGTTGGTGTCTAGACCGGTAGTAGTTGGAATGGATTCTAACACCAGCTCAATGCTCTTGGGAGGGGGGGGGGGTTAGACTCTGATGAGAGAGGACTTCTTCTCATAGAGCTTTATTCCTCGGGGTGGGGAGTGGCAAACGATCCTGAACAACTGCTGATTTATTCTTCTGTTCGTGAGGAATCCTATATTGATATCACTGCTTGCTCTGATGGTGTATGTTCGAACATAGAGAATTGGACTGTACATGATGCATTGATTGTTCTATCAACTAAGAGGAAGACGATTGGAACTAGAACTGTGCCACGGTGGAACAACACCTTGAATGACTTTAAATTGCATGTACAGCAAGCTTGGAAACAATTTCAGAAGAGAAGAGGAAGTGCACAAGAAGTGTTCTTTAAAGGCCAGTACGTCCAGTTAAAAAAAAAAAAAAAAAAAAAAAAAAAGAGTATATTAAAGAGATCTCTAAGTCTAAGTAACTTGCGTGGTAGAAGTTTGTAGAACAAAGTGGCAATGTTGATCCCTGTGGCTCCATCTATAAAACTGTCACCAATAAAATTAGATTAGATGGAATGACTTATTTTAATGAGAGTAGATCAGAGACCTTGACCTGGGATTGATCTGTCAGAAATATTCTTAATGAACTTTTTAAAAGAGATATACAAAAGCAGGAAACAGATATGCAGAGGGGTGTCATGGGGGAGAACGAGGAATGTTCCTCTGCTGAAGTTGAGCAACCATCATTCTCTCGCTAGAGGAATTAAATTGGGCCGTTGATAAAGTTAAGGATGGCAAGGCTCCAGGTATGGACTTCTTGGAGACTGATGTCATCAAATGCTTCCATGTAGGATACTCTGGAATGTTACTAGACATGTACAACCAGTGTTTAGCCAAGGGAATTTTTCCAGACCTTTGGAAAATAGGAGTCTTGAGGGTAATCCAGAAAAGTCCAGAGAGGACTTTGAGAACGAGCCGACTTCATACCATCTGATTGCACTTTTGCCGATTTTTGGCAAGGTGTTGGGAACGTTTAATCCTGTCTTACTTTCGAGTAAACAGTTCGGCTTTAAAAAAAGACAAAATCTACTGAGGATGCAATCCGAGAGGTGGACACTTTCTAGAAGTGAAGGATAGTATGTACTTGGCTTGTTCATTGACTTGAAGGGAGCATTTGATGCCCTGTGGTGGGGTAGTATCCTACGCAGAGCTAGAGCCTCTCTTTGTCATAGTAACTTATATAAGATCTTGCAGGGTTACATCTCTTAATGGAATGCCGTGGTGCGGTCTAGCTCAAAGGAGGAAATCCTTGATGTGGAATGCGGATGCTTACAGGGGTCAATACCCGGCCCCTTTTTATGGAACATGGTATTAGACGAGTTTCTGGAGAGTGACACGGAGAACATTCAAGCAGTGGCATGTGCGGATGACCTTGTGTTTCTGGAGACTAGGAAGCTAATAGAAGACAAGGCATCTAGAATTTTGAGACAACTTATGGAGTGGAGTCCACAAATTACAGATTTCCTGGAGGAAAACCGTGACAATGTTGCTAAAAGGCAGATTAAATGAGATGAGACCCCCCAGTTGTAAGATGTGGGGATGTCTCTCTCAGGAATGTGAGGAGCGTCAGGTACCTGGGATTGTGTCTGGCAGAGTGCCTGTACCTTACTAAGCATGCCAAATACCTTAAACAGGATAAAACTTCTGTACTCCAAACTCCATAGAGCGATTCGCATCAAATGGGGTATCAAGTACTGATTCATAAAGCTCTAAACCTGCTTTATGAAGCAGTCTTTGTGCATATTTTGACACATGCATCTGGTGCTTGGTACAGCAATGCAACTACCACTCTGGTCAGGAAGCATCTCTTGTCGAGACAGAGATTTGCTCTGCTGGGCATAACCCAGGCCTGTCGTACCGTATTAACAGAAATGTTGCACGTAATTGCAGGAAAGATGCCGGACGATTTACTAATAATTCAGTCCAGCTTGATGTATTGTATGAGGTGAGGCATTCCTGCAAAAATAGTGGGTGTTTGATTGTGCCCAGTTGGTGGGGCAGCAGATGTGCCGCTGCAGCATGGCATTGAAAAGGAATGTATAAATGATGAAATCGGTAACCATCTGGCAGGACTGGTGGAACCTATCTGATAAAGGGAGAAAAATGTATGTTTTTCTTCCTGATGCGACAGTTGTCAATTATAAGAAAAGGCCTTGGCTGCAGTTTGGCTTGCTTCCGGCTGACTGGACACTATTTAAAGCTCAGGCTGAGTCAACTTAATCTTGCTGATAGTGAATTATGTTCCTGTGGTGCTATGGAGATTGGTCTCTACATCGCTCTCAAGTGTAATTACCTCAATCTAAGATATTCTCTAGAGGTTGAAACAGTGGTTCCTAACCATGATACTTTTAGGTATCTCTTTTCTGACAATTTATTATAAGGCTTTTTATAACTTTGTAGATAAAGTTTTTAGGAGGAGCACAAAGACTGTTAGCTGGATAATAGAGGTCTACCTCCAAGGGATACGGATGTCAACTGGATGCATTGGATGTTACTTGGTTGACATTCCCTGCCTCCAGGCTAAAGGCCGACTTGCTCTCTGGCTCTTACTTAAATTGTTGTTTTAGTTTTGTTCTTGTTTATGAAACTAATGTTTGGTTTTAACATATTCGAAATTAATTCTGGGTAGAATGGAAATCTCAGTTAATGCTGAAAGGAAGAGGGGAATCTTATAAAAAAAACCCATACTAAAGAAAATAATAAAGGACCATCATTCCTGAAAAGTTATTATGCACCCCATGAATTAATACAACAAATCAATCATAACAATGCCAAATAAAATTAGGAAAAAACCACGAGAGCTTTATTTTGGAATTATTAATAGTTCCTGCATCACGTTTTGAATAATTCTCTCACTTATTGCATCCTGTGATCTTTGAAGGGGGTTTTCAGTTTGGTAAACAAAAAAAAAAAAAAAAAAAATATATATATATATATATATATATATATTAGCAAATAAATTCAAAATATCTGTTGATCCAGAACCTGATTCACTAAGAAAATTTCCATCTGTTAATTGCTGTTATACACCAGACACCAGTTTCCATTATGCAAATTACTCTCAGAAGAAAAGCTAAACACTTTTTTTTTTTTAATTTATTCATATATGCACTAGTCAGGCAAGTGGTAAATCAATGTTTCTTAATAAGGTGCAATTTCAGATTTACTATTATAGTAATTTTAGAGAGGAACAATTACTTCCAACTATATTTACAATTAGAAATTCTAAATAAACAAAAAGAAATTAATAAAATAACAGAGAACAGTCTACAATAAAAATAATTTGTTATACAGTATATAAATAGTTAAATAATATAACTCACTTTAAGTAGTGCCTTAAATGATCCAAGCGAAACTTTGGATCAGTCAAGTTTCACTGATATACAAATTTTTGTATGTTAGATTAAGATTTTGATGTACAGAGATCTTTGGATCACTGTATATCAATTTTATTATAAAACAACACAAGGAAGTGGTGAATTCTAAGTTAAACAAGAAACATTACTTACCCAAAACCCTAACCTTCAATGTGTTACCATAGATATCGAAGAAGGCCCACAGTGGTTGTGTATGATCGACATGTACAATGGTGCTTGTAGGTTGATTATTTTTTGTAAATTGAACTTCTCCTGTAAAGTGTAGTTATATATATTATAAAATTATTTCAGTCAGTATTATAAAATTGTAGTATTAATGAATATATTTAAATAACAAATAATTAAAGTACAACAACAATATTAAAGAGAAAATTAATTGGCATAAATGCATCCCAAGTTCAACATGAATATCTTGGTCTGATCTTGACTTGATCCAGTTCCAGTAAAAATTTTATAATATCTTTACAGCATTTTCAAAATTGGAAACTTTCTCCACTACTCTTTACAACAGAAGCAGTTCAAAGGGTTGTGGCAACCTTAGCTCCCATCCCATTCATAAGCTGAAAAAGGTTTTTAGTTAAAAAATATATATAAAATTAATTTTTTGATAATTTTATTGGCTTTTCATTCAGTTTATTTTATTAAAATCTTAAAATAAAATATAATTTATTAATTTAAAGTTAATAAACAAGTAGCAATATTACATATTTATTAAAAGTTGAAAATCTTTGGATCATTTCATCCAGGTCTAAATCCTTTGTGATTATCATGTTCAACCAATAGGGCTGCCAAAAGCATTTAACTGATCTTGTGTCATCATGGAATGGAGGTAGGTTTTGATTAACCTTCTCTTTGAAAAAGCTTCCTTCGGCATTGGCTACTGATACTGGCAACATTACAATTCTCAGTACCACGAAAGATTTGCTAATGATGCCTTCAAATTGTTTGAGCACACGAATTACGAGATCTTCAGTGTGAATAACTGCCTTCAAAATGGTTTTGCAAATATTTTAATTCTTTGTATAAACTGATGATGGAAATTACTTGCTTTCTGATCACCATCCATATGCAGAATTTCTAAATCCATATTGAAATCAGTTGTTATGATCCATTCAAACCTATCTTTCAATGACTAGATCGTGCTATCTAAAAAACATTGAAAAAGTGGATCCTAAAATTTTCCTTCTCTATCATTCCAACTTCATCTTGGTGTTCATTATCAAACATTTTGGGGCAAATCCCTTTTTGCTCAAATTCAGGTTCAACTTTCCATTTAACTGAACTTTTCTGCATCACCAAAACAGTGTTTTCCAACCTTTTTCAGATATGAACTATTTTTACAATTGAATCATGGAGAACAAAAAAATAAAACTAACATGTAAATATATTAATATCTATTTTTAAATACATTATGTAATCTAACTTAACATATGTAGTATATATTAGCTTGTTATATCTGTAGTTCCCATAAATGTTAATAGGATTCTTGCCTACTGCAGAAAAGTTCTGTTTCTGTTAAGTTGCAGACTTCAGGTTGGGAAACACAGGTCTAGAATGCATTTAAATCTGTTCTACAATTTGTAAGGTATTTGATTGACTCTGAAAGTAGCTTGACAGTAGTAGCTGATACAGCTTGTGCCATCCTTGAATTGACACATTGGAGGGCTTTGCTGATTGTAATGTTTATTTGGCTCAAAAGGTTGTATGAAGCAATTAGGCAGCAGATTAATTTTCTTGAATAGTTTTTTCTAATGGTCAAAAATTTAAACCCTAATTTGCTATATAGAATTCCTTTTTTAAACTGTTCACTTGTTTCTTGTTGATTGAGAGTGATTTTTTTTTTCAGTTGATCTTTCAAATTACCCCCCAACTTCAGTGCCCTGAGCCAATACCAAACTGGCTCACCTCTTAAGCCACCCCTTCTTGACAACAGCTATTTGGTTAGTTATATTCCATATTAATATACTGCAACTGCTTCTTGCTAATGATTTCTTTACTTAAATTCTTAATATCAAATAGATCCTTAGTAAAAACAAGATCAAGAATACATTTCCCCTTGTAACTTCATTAACATGTTGATATTAGAAGTAGTCATCTAATCAAATCAGAATATACTACTACCAAAGGAGTGAGCTACTCACAAGTCTATGTTGCAAAATATAAATCCTCCATAATAACACATTTAAACCTTATTGCTCATTGCATCTTTCTGCATAAATGGTCACAATATTCATCTTTCATTTGGCCTATAGCATATTCCCTTCTTGAATCCAAATGCTTTGCAATTAAAAGCATAATTCTGTATTGAAGTATCCTCTACGTACCAGAATCAACTTCCACACTAGGCAGTGTTGTTGGATATTTCTTTTTTAATAACACAATCACAAGTGAAAGCATCTCAGACATGTTAAAAAATAAAAGTCCCAACTACTAATCCAAAGTTAAGCTAATAGATGTATGTTTCATGCAAGATTTCTCCTCCCCCCCCCATGGTAATATCACACGAAGTAATCGAATGAAACATTCTATGGAAGACAGACTGGTTGCCAGGATCCCATTAAATAGTCACCACATTTATCTGATTTGGTGCCCCTTGAAAATCAAATGCTAAAAAATCATGGGAGTACATCATTGATACTTTTCCATATTAAGTACAGGCTCATTTTGGATCTTTAGAATGAAATTGTTACAGAATGTGAGTCATTATCAGTGGACTTATGCATGCTAGTCTGTCAAAATATGAAGACTACAATTTTGTGAAGCCCAAAATTGCAGACATTTGAACATATGCACTAACATGAGTTATATCTATTTTTAAGTTGATAGACACTTTCTTTTACTTATTAAGATTTATATTTGACATGAAACTCTTATTTTTTTTATGTGAAAACATCAATAGCGACACCTAACAATGGAGTGTAATGGAAGGTATTTCCGTTACATATCTGTACATTTCCAACAGTGCAAATGTTGTGGTCAAATATTTGAATTCTTGGGATCATACGTTCTGTAGTTACTACTGCAGGAAGTATGATTGTGACGTTATACTATTCTACAAATGGATTTCGTTAATCTCTTCCAAGCCAAGGATGCTTTCACATAAGGCATCTTTTGTGCATAGATATTTACATGCATGCAGGATGCAAGATTTTTATATAATAAAAATTCTAGGATTTTTCCAATTTGTTTCTTCCTCAGACTACACAAGTGGGCATAAATTCAAATTGAGAAAGGATGGTTGCAGAATAGATTCATGGTTTGCCTTTAGCCAGCAGGCAGTTGATTGCTATACCAAACTTCCATCTGTTGTTATGGAAGTGGATAGCTTGAATAAATTATTGGAGAGGATGGATAGGTGCAATGGGAAGGTGTGTTTTTTTTTTTTTTTTTGCTGGTTCTGTATAAGCTTTCATTGCAACTACTAATAGTAATTCAAAATAACTCAACCATTTAAAGGCCAATTCTGATGGCATTTCAAAATCATTGTGGATATCACTGTCAAGTCTAGAGGAACGAAACAATGATTTTAAAAAACTAGTTATGGCAAATGCTGCTCTATGTTTAATTAATTGTGATAATTATGAAACTGTCATTGTCAAGTCTAAAAGAACAAATATTGCACTATTTTTTAATTTTGAAATAAAGAAATTAAATGAATTAGGTAAGAATACTACTTACAAGAAACTCTACATCATTTTTCTTTTTCTTTTAATTTTCAATTAATTAAAACAAATTGTGTGGATCGGGTGGGAAAAGGTTTATGATATTGCAATTAATAATACAAATTAGATTAAAAACTGTCAAGATTATGGAGACAACTGTCAGTAGTTGCTCATGTAATTAAAGGTCAAGTTACACAGAAAGTTTAGTTTAACATCCTTTTTTATAATGACAGTGCTTCTTAATGTGAATAAAATTTCCAATATGTTCTGATTTATATACCTCATTCTAGGCTTTGAGGAAGAGAATGACTTTATGGGTTATGACTTTTCAATTGTATCAAAAAAGATGATACTTCAGTATTATACATGACTCATACTCAGTTACTAAGCAACTCTAAATTATAATGTATTTTAAAAAGCAAAAGTAACCTGAAAAGCTTTCATTTTTCTTACCTGACTCAGTAATACAAAAATTCAATTTATCTCCTTTTTGAGGAGAACTAGCTACATCCTTCATTACCACCCAGTACTCAGGCCTATCCAGTAAGTTATCAGCATCCTGGGGAAGATCTGTAGCAGATAGAGCATCTGGATTAAAAGTGGTTAAACCAAATGTAAGTGCACCTATATAAGTAATTTCTGTCTGCAACACTTGAATCACTAGTTTTTCACCAACACGAAGAGGACGAGATGTAAATACATAGCCTTGGCAAAACTCACTTGCATTACGTTCAGCAACACACCTGCAATAACAGCAAAGTTGTATTTTGTGAAGACTGGCTTTAGTATACATTCATTAGCTTAACTAGCATAGCTGAAATTTTATGCAAAAAATGTGTTTCAGACTGCTCTCTCTCTGAGGTTCATTCAAATGAAACATGAAATCAAACAGGTAGAACTGTATAGACATGTCAGAGACACATTATGGATATAGCATAGTGCAGAAAACCATGAGGTGCACACAAATATATGACCGGGTAGTACAAATGTGCAATGCATAAAAGTGGATTTGGAATGTTGTTGTTGTTTTGGTTTTTAGGAGCATTAGCAACTAAGGCCATATTGCTCCGGGATATGCGGTGGTCATTCCCTGACCTTTCCGCATCTTCCGTATTTGGTGGTGATGGGCTCGAACCCCGGTATAATCAAGAAGCATGTGATACGTGCTACTGCTCCTTCCCACCTGGCTACGGAGGCGCCCGGATTTGGAATGAAAATGGTTTGCAAAGAACACTGTCTAAGGCAAGAAACAATACAGAAATGGTACAAACCAAGCAAAGGACTATTGTTGGCCAACTAATAATGTGCAATCATCAATACAATAAAGTATTGTATACAAAAATAAAATACAAAAATATATACACCACATATACAATAAAGATTTATTAACAGCAAAACTGGTAAAAATTACTCTGAAAGGATTGAAAATTACTCCTGAATGAACAATTGTTTTTGAGTGCAAAAGCATCAATAAAATATGGAGATCAAAGTGACCTCAATGCTTAAAGAAGCACAGTACTGAAGATGAATGACCTCGTGCCTATAAATTATGGAGTAACTTTGTGCAGGTAAATCGCTTTTTGTGGTTGCAGGTCAATATACGGTTTTGCCTAGTGTGACAGAACAATTCAAAAATCTGAATGATGAAAGCTTATAGAAATTACATATATTTTTATTAATATTAGATTACAGATCTTTATTCAAACCAGAGTAGATCAATAATATATGCACATACACAACTGATATACATTAAGTTTTGCCATTACAAAATTTAATTATAAGTAAAAACTTAATTAAGCATAATTTTTTTTTTTAATTAAAAAATGTCCTACCTAAAAGGTGAATATTAAGTTAATTAAACAGACTTATTGACTCTGTTAGTGCTGACTTCGGCTAGCTCAATATATTCAGCTGATATTTCATTGGTTTCAATAAAATATGAGTATTTCTGGCATTAGTTTATTTTTTGATGAATTCAAAATCAATTTCATTTGTAAGAATAACTTGAATAGCTCCTAATTTTCCAACTAACATCTTAGATTTGCTAAATCTGAATGTTTGTGTTTTGATTCACTAAATCCCTGTGGCCCCTTATTATGTTAAGTTCTTGATGCTATTTTATCTGCAATATATATATTTTGACTATTTTCTTTGTGACATATTATTTATTTATAAATAATTACACAATAATGTATTGTAATTTAATTATTTGTGTATTGTTAAGTACATGTCATGTAAATATTACTGTAATTTTCTGCTGTAATGGAATAATAAATTTATGATTAAAAAAATTAGCTCAACCATAGGATCTCTATTACATTTATGATTTTGCTTGACTTTTTCAGGATCCACTAATTTCATTCAGTTACTTAATTCTCTCCCATCCCACCCACTCTTCAAGTTTTGACTTGCAACTCTCTCATACATCCATTCTTTAAAAAAAAAATTAAAAAAAAAACACCACTGACACAATACAAGATTCCCCCTTCCTCTGACTGAAAAATTATTCACCAAAAACAAAACAATATTGCTAATGTATGTTTTCATTTTAATAAATTTTTATTTAAACTTCTGAGTTTTAGTATGTTATTTACTAATCATAGCATAATATGTATTGATAATTTATAGCTTTTATGAAACTATCCCTAACTGTTATATGAAAATGTGCATGTTATAGCATGCATTTCTATTACATGTCATATCTTTCAGAACATATGTCAGGCATTATAGCAGTATGAACAGTTTAACATTTGTGAACGTTGTGGAACAGCTACAATGTTCTTGTGTCACCTTTGAACCTCAGTTTCCAAACCCAGGTTCACTGCTTCCTTCATTTTCTGAAGAAAACTCAGAAAATCCCAATAGCAATGTTTCTTGTTCACCTTGAATAAGAAACACTGCTATGGGATATTCTGGGAACAACTTCACTGACAGGACAGAGTGAAGGTGTTGCCCTTCTCTGTGCTCGTTCCAGCAGCTCTACATCCTTCCTAAAATGAGGCCTCCAGATCTGTATGCAGTACTTAAGTTGTGGCCTGACCATTGCCTTATACAAGGAGACAATCACCTCCTTATCCCTGATAGCAAAATTACTGCATATCATTGACAAGACACCATGAGCTACTCTTGCAGAATGTCTACACACTGCTCAGAAAACTTCATATTTGACTGCCTGTTTGTTTGTTTGGTTTTTAGGAGCATTAGCAACTAAGGGCATATTGCTCCGGGATATGCGGCGGTCATTCCCTGACCTTTCCACATTCTCTGTATTTGGTGGTGATGGGCTCGAACCCCGGGTCTAATCAAGAAGCATGTGCTACGCACTGCTGCTCCTTCCCACCTGGCTACAGAGGCGCCCCATATCTGACTGCACAATTACTCCCGGGTATTTTTCATTCTCCACTACCCTGAGTGTAGTACCACACAGTTGGTATGTCAATCTGGAGTTACTGCTACCCATATGCAGTACTTTGCATTTGTCAATGTTAAACTTCAGTTGCCACCTCTCAGCCCATCTGCTCAACTTTCCTAGATCCTGTTGCAGTAGCATACCGTCATTAACAACACTGTCAACCTTTGTATTGTTTGCAAACTTGTACATTAACCCTGAAATACCTTCATCGATATCACTGATAAATACAGCAAGGGGCCCAAACACCGAACCCTGGAAGGACTCCACTAATAACATTAGTCCACAAAAAAGAGCATTGTCCACTGATTACCACTCTGTCTTCTCCCACTCAACCATTCCTTTATCCATAGCAGCAACTTGCCCATAATGCCATACTGCTCTAATTTGTACAGTAGTGTTCTATGTGCAACAGTATCAAAAGCTTTCCTAAAATCCAAGTATATGATATCAAAATTATTTTTTGCATCCAGTTCCTTTTCATAACCACATAATAGTATCCAATCAATTGGTCAGACAAGACTTCAGCTGCTTCTTTAACCAGTGACTCCATTATTTTCCTTGAAACATAAGTTAAACTAACAGGTCTGTAATTACTTGTGTCACACTTGGATCTTCCTCCGTGAATTGGGAACACATTTGACTATTTCCAGTCGACGGGGACCTCCCCTGAGTCCAAGGAAGCTATCATAATTATAGTTAAGGGTTGGCTTATTTCCTTTGCTGCCTCCTTTAATATAACTGGATAGATCCCATTCAACCCAGATGCCTTTCATTATGTTCAACTTCAAGAATTGCTCCTCTACTTTGCTCTTAGTTATTACAAAATCATTTAGCTCTCTGCTAGAGTTTGATAAGCTTCTGGCCTCTAATTCTTTACAGACCTGATTTGATCTTGCAATGGAGTCTATATTCATGATAATATGCATCCCTGTTCGACATGTCAGAATGCAATATAACTGACGTTGAACCAATGTATTTATTTGGCCAATATTCTTGACAACTAATTAAGTAAATTTTATTAATTTTCCTAACTGATAATTAATCTTACTGGGTTGGGATTAAAAAAAAATTAATTTAATTTTAGGATAAGAAGAGAAAATCAACTTTAAAACAGTGTTCCAAAATAAGTTTCTCATTTTATTTGCTAAGGAACTGAAGTAAAGGTAAGGTTATTAATGTTGCAGTAACCTTGCAATGAGCTTGTTCCGAGAGATAAAATTCTGAATTTCTAATATTTTCGGATTCATTTATTGATTGGGGGGGAAGGGATGTACTTAAACTTTCATTCTAAGTCAACAGAAGATGTGTAATACTTACTGACTGTGTACCTGTGCTTTTGTAACCAACATTTTTTTTTTTTTTGGATAGTATGAATAATAAGAACTGCCCACAATGTATAGGTTTCTTGTAAATGATGTTAGCATTAGTAGAGGTATACGATGCAAGAAAGCAAGCTTATGCAGCATCAGCCAAAAAAACTTCCCATTTCACCTCTACATTTGTTCCAAATTCCTGTCCAACTCAGCCTTAAATTTATTTAGGCTATTAGCTTCCACAACAAAAGATGGAAGCCTTCCTAAAATGAGGCCTTGTACACAGTACTCTAGGAGTGGCCTGACTATTGCCTTGTATAATGGGATAATCACCTTTCTGTCCCTACTAGCAAAATTCCTATATATCATTGACAAGACTCCATGACCTGCCCTGGCAGCCCGTCTGCACTGCTCAGCAAACTTCACATTTGACTGCACAATTACCCCCAGGTCTTTTTCACTTCCCATCTCCCTGAGTGTAGTACCACATAGTTGGTATGTTTCTCTTCGGTTATTGCTACCCATATGCAGTACTTTGCATTTGTCAATGTTAAACTTCAGTTGCCACTTCTCAGCCCATTTTCTCTACTTATCTAGATCCAGTTGGAGTAGCATACTGTCTTTACTGTCATTAACAACCCTGCCAACCTTTGTATCATCTGGAAACTTGCACATTAAAACGGATATATGTTCATCATTATCACTGATAAATATACAAAGCAACAATGGGCCCAACAGTGGAGTTCCTCAACCCTGGAGAACTCCACTAATAACATTTGTCCACAAAGAGCAGTGTCCATTGATTACCACTCTCTGTCGTCTCCCACTCAACCATCCCTTTATCCATTGAAGCAACTTACCCTTAATGCCATACCTCTCCAATTTGTACAGCAGTCTTCCATGTGCAACAGTATCAAAAGCTTTCCTGAAGTCCAAGTATATGATATCAAAATTATTTTTGGCATTCAGTTCCTTTGTGACCACATCATAGTATCTAATCAAATTGGTCAGACAAGACCTCCCTTTAACAAATCTATGCTGTCTTAACTATTACTGCAGTCTTGTCTAGATGATCCTGCAATGCTTCTTTAACCAGTGATTCCATTATTTTCCCCGGAACACAAGTTAAACTAATAGGTCTGTAGTTACTTATGTCCTTTGAACCTCCTTTGTGAATTGGTGATACATTTGCACACCTCCAGTCCATGGGGACCTCCCCTTCCAAGGAAGCTCTCATAATTATGGCTAAGGGTTTGCTTACTTTTCTGCCTCGTTTAATATAACTGGATAGATCCCATCCACCATAAGGAAGGCACCCCAGGTGCCTTCCTTATGTTTAACTTCGACAATTTATCTTCCACGTTCGATATACTTCTGGCATTCCCCTCACTGAATGACTCCTCATGTGTGAATATAGATGCAAAATACTCATTCAGTTTATCAGCTACCTGAGCATGATCATCAATAGTCAACCCATCTATGTTAAGTGGTCCAATCTGATTCATCCCTTTCCTTCTAGAGTTTACATAAGTAAAGAACTCTTTGCTGTTTTTCTTTGCATCCTTTGCCAAAGATCTCTCATAATCTGCCTTCCTTCGCCTGCCTAACCTCCTTTGTGACTTGATTACAGACTAGTTTATACCTGCCATAGGCTTCTCTGTCACCTGATACTTTATATGCATCCCATACATTCTTCTTCTCTGTCACGAGCCTCATTAATTCATCTGACATCCATTTAGGCCTAAACTTTGAACAGTATGTGTGTGTGTGTGTGTGTGTGTGTGTGTGTGTGCGTGCGCACGCACACAACTGTGAGATAGAGAATGTATAGGTTTCCTGTAAATGCATGTGCATACTACAACAGTGAGAGAGAGAAGGTTAAATTGAGTTAAAAAGATGGGTTCTTCATTGTAAATCTGGAGAATTGGAAGCTGTCTTTTCCATTCAAAGGTGCATACTCTGTGTGTTGGGGGGGGGGGGGGAAATAAAATTTGTTCCTTTTCCTTATAATGGTCAGAATCAAAAAATTTATAATACTATTGTTCTCCATTTCAGAGCACATTTTAAGTTAGATGGTTGGAAAGCATTGGACTAAGTTAGAAGGCTATAGTGATTTTATTACTTATAACGAGGGCATCATCTATGACCTGCACCATGTTACCTAGTGTTAATATGTTAAGTCTGACTGCTATTAAATAAATGTCTGGGAATAGGTCCAACTTGCCTAAGCCATTAAGGAACTCAAATATCTGTTTGCATGTTTTGTCAGTGTGTTGAAAGCATTTTTCCAATAGCAATAATGAGGTGAGTTTTGGAATATTCTTTGGTGCAATTCTGGTGCATTTTTAATGTAGTATCCAGGCATAACAAGTCTGAAATTTTTCGCAAACGGGAATCAACATCTACATTGAAATACTATAACTAAATATACTTCTTTTAATTTTAAAAATATCTGATCTGTGTTATTTAGCCTATAGATGCATGTAGATAATCCTAGCAAAGAAATAATATTCACCAAGAATGACAACAGACCTGGAAAGGCAGATGACATACAAGATAAGATAATACAGAACATAAGGGTTAACCTGGTTTATATACTTTCATGATGCCAAATTACCATGACACAACCATACAGGGTACAGTGACATGTAGCCTGCTGAGCTATAAATTTGATTAATCTTAATTATTCGTTTAGAATTTATGAGTTGAGTTTCCTAAAAGAAAGTGAAACCAGTGCAACATCCCTCACTATATTTTCCTTTGTTTTTCTTCTCCATTTTTATCAGCATCAAATCCAGTTTAAGAATGTCTTTTCTATATCCATATAATGTCAGAAAACCATAACACTTTTGGAGAAACCAGATACAATGAATAAGTCTCTTCTGTAAAATATTTTATAATGACAAGACAAAAATTATATTTTGGTGTAACTCTCTTCAGTTTTATAAGTCCTACAAGGCACTATAACTGGCCTTTTCTGTGTACCCACAAAATGTATTAGAATGTGCATAACATTAACAAATCAATCACTTAAAAATAATTCTATAAATAGTTAACATACATCTAATTGGCTACAAAAGATGCACATTTAACATTTATATTTATCAACTAAAAAATGAAAACATAACTGAAAGTAGCATAAACCATTAAAGACAGACACTGCCTGAAATATGGAAACTGCTGTATTCATGACTTTTTTTTTTAACCACCTCCCCATAATTTTAAAATAAACAAAACCAAACATTTACCTATCAGCAGAAAGTCTAATATTAACTCCAGTATTATGGTGAAAAGGAATAGAACTAAATGATCCCCGACAGCTCTGAGATGGAGGAAGATCATCATTGTCTATATTTAATGAAGCTAAAGTAGGTATATACGTATCCAGTTCAATTGCTTCCATCAGTAAATGACCATTATTCAGCTGGTATCGAGGATCTGTAAATAACAAAAATCCTATTTTTTTTTTTTTATAATTATACATTAGTTTGGCATTTAATTTACTGTGCAATACTCAAAACTGTTCAGACAAGTTACATGAAAACTATATTTTGAATGTTAATACAGAACATGTATAATAACTGTTCTTAATCATAACCATTGATAAAAATTGCTCCTACTAACTCTAACAACCAAAATAATTCCAAACCCATGAAGATCCCCAGTAGGATGGTTCACACAGAGAGTACCAATTATAATCAGCTGTGTTAGAGTTAATAAGAGCACAAACAATCACATATATATTTGCTTATATAGTAAAGCTAAGGAACTAGTAAATAAATTTGATGAATTTGAATTATTCATTGTTATTGTTATTGTTATTTGGTTTTTTTTAGGAGCATTAGCAACTAAGGCCATATTGCTCCGGGATATGCGGTGGTCATTCCTTGACCTTTCCGCATCCTCCGTATTTGGTGGTGACGGACTCGAACCCCGGTCTAATCAAGAAGCGTGTGCTACGCACTGCTGCTCCTTCCCACCTGGCTACGGAGGCGCCTAATTATTCATTGTTATCAAATGTTGATGTTAGAGAAATATCTGAAACATGATCTCACTCTGATGTAAGGGATACAGAATTTGAATATGGCGAGTACAATGTGTACAGAAAGGATAGTATGTCAGGAAAGAAGAGAAAGTTTTTGGATTTGCTTCTTTTGGTTATGAAGCGCACAAATCTTAAAACAGTACACACAGATTCAAGTATAATGAGTCAGTTTAGTATGACTTAAAAAAAAATTGGAGGAGTATTAATAGTGGAAAATGATACAAGGAAGCAAACATATACAGAATTAGTCAAAAAATAAAACCATTAACGTCTAATCTTTTCTTACAGTTGTTCAAACTACCCACTTTCACAACACCGGTTGAAAGTTTGTTTCAACAATCAATTTCACTCTGGCTGAATGCATATTTTCGTAGATCTATCCTACAATTCTTCTTAAATTTTTGTGACCCCATATGTATGTTATGTCCAGGTAATGATGCCATCCACAATTAGTTTCAACAATCCACTGAAAGCCTTAGCATTAGTTGAGGCATATGATGCAAGAAAGCAAGCTTATACAGCATCAGCCAAAAAAACACTTCCCATTTCACACATCCAACATTCCAGATGTTTTCTGTCTAGTTCAGCCTTAAATTGCTATCAACTTTCAGATGGAAGCCTGTTCCAGCAATCAACTATCTGCTGGTTAAAGGCAAATTTCCACACATCTATCCTACAACTGTCTTTTCTCAATTTGAATCTATGCCCCCTCAAGTTCTTAATATGAGCAAGCAAAAGTATCCCACAGCAGTAAGCCTACTCAAACCATTCAAGGCCTTATACACCTCAATCAGATCACCTTGCAGGTGCCTAGTCTCCATATGCTACAACTTGCAGAATTTAAGCATCTTTTGGTAAGAGTACCCCTTTTTGCCTTTCACCAATCTCATTGCCCTTCTCTGTACTCATTCTAGCAACTCTATGATGCTTCCAGACCTGTACACGGTACTCAAGGTGTGGCCTGACCATTGCCTTATACAAAGGTATAAGTGCCTCCTTGTCTCTGCTAGCAAAATTCCTATATATCATTGACCTGCATGACCTGCTCTGGCAGCCTGTCTGCACTGCTCAGAGAACTTCATATCTGACTGCACAATTACCCCCAGGTCTTTTTCATTCTCCACCTGCCTGAGTGTAGTACCACATATTGTACGTTTCTCTTTGGTTACTGCTATCCATATGCAGTACTTTGCATTTGTCAATGTTAAACTTCAGTTGCCACTTCTCAGCCCATCTGTCTAACTTGATCCTGTTGCAGTAGCACACTGTCTTTACTATCATTAACAACCATGCCAACCTTCGTATCATCTGGAAACTTGGACATTAAGCCTGATATACCTTCACTGATAAATACAAAAAACAACAATGGGCCCAGCATTGAACCTTAAGGGACTCCACTAATGACATTAGTCCACATTGAGCAGTGTCTATTTATTACTCTGTTGTCTTCCGCTCAACCATCCCTTTATCCATTGCAGCAACTTGCCCTTAATGTAAAGTGACCAGACATCCTGGATTATGTGGGACCGTCCCGGATTTAAGCTGTCTGAATTAAGAGAATTTCACTCCACTGAAAAATATTTAATTTCTGTTGTTTTTATTGTTAGAAGTATGTATTTTTATTATTTCACAGAAATAATAAAAATAAAAAACCTATATAATATAGATATTTCAGTGAAATAAAATGAATATATGTGGGGGGGGGAAATGTTGATGTCCCGCATTGGAACACTAAGGATCTGGTCACTACTTTATAACTGTACAAATTGAAGCGGTATGGCATTAAGGCTTAATGCCATACTGCTCCAATTTGTACAGCAGTCCACCATGGCAATAGTATCAAAAGCTTTCCTGAAATCCAAGTATATGATATCAAAATTATTTTTTGCATTCAGTTCCTTTCTGACCTCATCGTAGTATCCAATCAAATTGGTCAGACAAGACTTTCCCTTAACAAACCCATGCTATATCTGAACTATTGCTGTCTAGGTGTATAATTATTTGCATTGCCCTTTGTGAATTGCAGTTAAATTTGCACATTTCCAGTCTATGGGGATCTCCCCTGAATCTAAGGATGCTCTCATAATTATGGCTAAGGGTTTGCTTACTTTCCTCGATGCCTCCTTCAATATAACTGGATAGATTTCATCCATCCACCCAGGGTGCCTTTTTTTATGTTTATCCTCAACAATTTCTCCTCCACTTTGCTCTCCATTATTACAAAATCATTTAGCTACCTTTTAGAGTTTAGTAAACTTCTGCCCTCCCCTTTCTTACAGAATTCATGTGAATGTAGATGCAAAATACTCATTCAGTTTGTCAGCTATCCAAACAGGATCATCAACAGTCAAACCACCAACATCAATTGGACTAATGTGATTCATCCCCTTTCTTCTAGAGTTTACATAAGTAAAGAAGTCTTTGTTGTTTCAATCAGATCTCTTTGCAGGTGCCTAGTTTCCAGGCACTTCAATTTGCAGAAATTACGTCTTTTACGATAAGAGTACTTAACTAATCTTATTACTCTGCTTTCAAACCCATTCCAACAGATCCACATTCTTTCTAAAATGAAGCTTCCAGACCTGTATAAGTTAAGATGCACTTAAAACTCAAGTGCAGCTTAACCTGCCTTACACAACAGTATAATCACCTCTTTATTCCCTACATAATTGTTGTACATCATTGGCAGCACTCCATGAGCTGTTTTAGCAGCCAGTCCACACTGCTCAGAGAACTTCATGTTAGACTGTACAATTACCAACAGGTCCTTTTCATTCTCCATCACCTTGAATGTGGACCACCCAAATGTTAATTATTCTGGGATTATTGCTACTGCCCATATGAAGTACCTTTCATTTATCAATGTTAAATCTCAGCTGTCACTTCTCAGCCCACCTGCCTAGTTTTTCTAGGTCTTGTTGCAGCAGTGCACCTTGGTATCATCTGAAAACTCTGACAATAAGTTGATACTCCCTCATCAATTGTTAATAAATATTGAAAACAGTGAGGGCCAGCACTAAACCTGAGAAACAACACTAATAATATTAGTCAAAGAAGCTCAGTACCCATTTAGAACCATCCTCTGTAAAGACAAATAGCTGTGAGAAGTACAAGAAACAAAACAAAGCGGGACAAAGAAATCAATATCTTATCACGGGGGATTTTAACTTTCCAATTATGTTGATGTGATGTTTAAAAATGTTTAATTTTACAATTTTAGTTGATGTGGAAGTGTAAAAAAATGTACCTCAATGTTCATGTTGCAACGCAGCTTCTTGAAGTTTGACAACATATTTTAAACTATGTTCTTGTAGTTTGGATCCTTGTTTCATAAGTTCTCAACAACAGACCTAATGCTTATCCCTGCCTGTTTTTCTCTTTTATTCATAGTTCCCTCAAAAATACTTTGTTTTAGCTTCTCCTGGGTGATCAATGGAAATTTTTAGCATTAGCATTAGTAGAGGCATACGATGCAAGAAAGCAAGCTTATTCAGCATCAGCCCAAAAAAAAAAAAAAAAAAAAAAAAAAACCTCTCCCATTTCACCCCTCCGTTCGTTCGAAATACCTGTCCAGTTGAGCTTTAAATTTGTTTAGGCTATCAACTTCAACAACAAGTGATGGAAGTCGGTTCCACCAACCAACCACCCGCTGGCCAAAGGCAAATTTCCGCACATCTATCCGACATCCGTCCTTCCTCAATTTGAATTTATGCCCTCTGAGGTGATTATTCTGAGAAAGATGAAGAATCCCATTGGCATTGAGCATGCTCAAACCATTCAAGGCCTTATACACCTCTATCAGATCACCTCGCCGGTGCCTAGTCTCCAGACTCTGTAATTTGCAAAACTTAAGCCTTTCTTCGTAAGAGCAACCCTTTGTTCCATTTACTAATCTTGTTGCCCTTCTCTGTACCCGTTCCAGCAGCTCTACATCCTTCTTGAAATGAGGCCTCCAGACCTGTATACAGTACTCAAGATGTGGCCTAACCATTGCCTTATACAAGGGAATAATCACCTCCTTATCCCTGCTAGAAAAATTCCTGTATATCATTGACAAGACACCATGAGCTACTCTTGCAGCTCGTCTGCACTGCTCAGAGAACTTCATATCTCCCTGCACAATTACCCCCAGGTCCTTTTCATTCTCCACCACTGTCAGTGTGGTACCGCAGAGTTGATACGTTGCTCTGGGGTTACTGTTTCCCATATGCAGTACTTTACATTTGTCAATGTTAAACTTCATTTGCCACCTCTCAGCCCATCTGTTCAACCTTTCCAGATCCTGTTGCAGCAGCATAGCGTCAGTAGTGTCCTTGACGACCCTGCCAACCTTTGTATCATCTGCAAACTTGGACATTAAACTTGATATCCCATCATCAATATCATTCATAAACACCGAAAACAACAACGGACCCAACACTGAACCTTGAGGAACTCCACTAATAACATTAGTCCACGTTGAGCAGTGTCCATTGATTACCACTCTCTGTCTTCTGCCACTCAACCATCCCCTTATCCATAGCAGCAATTTGCCTCCAATGCCACACTGCTCCAATTTGTGCAGCAGTCTTCCATGTGCAACAGTATCAAAAGCCTTTCTAAGATCCAAATATATAATATCAAAGTTATTCCCTGCATCCAGTTCTTTTGTGACTACATCATAGTATCCAATCAAATTGGTCAGGCAAGACCTGCCCTTAACAAAACCATGCTGCGTCTGAGCTATAACTGAATTCTTGTCTAGATGATCCTGCAGTGCTTCTTTAACCAGTGCCTCCATTAATTTACCTGGAACAGAAGTTAAACTAACAGGTCTATAATTACTTGTGTCAGCCTTTGATCCTCCTTTGTGAATTGGGGTTACATTTGCACATCTCCAGTCTATGGGTACCTCCCCTGAGTCCAAAGAAGCTCTCATAATTATGGCTAGGGGTTTGCATACTTCCTTTGCTGCCTCCTTTAATATAACTGGATAGATCCCATCCACCCCAGGTGCCTTTTTTATGTTTATCCTCAACAATCTCTCCTCCACTTTCCTCTCAGTTATTACAAAATCATCCAGCTCACTGCCAATGTTTACTTTACCTACATCATTCTCCTTCCTGAATAACTCCTCATGCGTGAATGTAGATGCAAAATACTCGTTTAGATTGTTAGCCACCTGAGCAGGATCCTCAACTGTTGAACCATCAATATCCAGTGGACCAATCTGATTCATCCCTTTCCTTCTCGAGTTCAAGTATGTAAAGAACTCTTTTCTGTTTTTCTTTGCATCCTTTGCCAAGGATTTTTCGTAGTCTGCCTTTGCCTGCCTAATCTCCTTTGTGACTTGGTTACAGACCAACTTATATCTATCATAGGCTTCCATGTCACCCATTAATTTATATGTATCCCATGCATTTTTCTTCTCTGCCACATGTCTCATTAGTTCATCTGACAACCATTTAGGCCTAAACCTTGAACAATATTTCTTAGTTGGTATGTAAAGCCTGGTAGCCTCCAAGATTAGTTCCTTGAATGCTTCCCATTTTGAGTTTGCTGTTGGTAACATCATCAGTTGGTCCCACTGTATAGAATTTAAATACTGTCTCAGACCATCATAGTCGCCTTTACGAAAACAAAAACCCTTCCCTTTACCTCTGATGGTAGTTACCTCCTTGAGTAAATCCCACTTCAACACACTGTGATCACTGCCACCTAGTGGTTCATTTATCTGCAGGTTCTTAATGCATGAAGAGTCACTACTGATAATCAGATCAAGAGTATTGCTCCCTCTTGTTGCCTCACGAACATGCTGGTGTAGAAAACAATCATCCAATAAATCCACAAAAGCCTTGCTAGTGTGCGAGTGACCAACCCACAAATTCCAGTCAATATCTGGGAAATTAAAATCCCCCATTATAAGACTCTCTGATTTACTGGCCCACTCTATTTCCCTGTACAATATCTTATTATACTCATCAGAGTCATTAGGCCTATAGCACACTCCTACTCTCAATTTTGATTTCCCTATGCTTATGTCACACCAAACTGATTCGGCACTGCCCTGTCCATCGATGTCGACTGGCTTCACTTCCTTGGACTTTATGTGTTTCTTAATTAATAGCATAACCCCTCCTCCCCTCCTGTCCTGTCTATCCTTTCTATACACATTGTATTCCCCAAATTCCAGTTCCGCATTACTTATATCTGTGTGACACCACATCTCTGATATCCCAACAATATCTGCCTTTGATGTTTTGAGCAATACCTCAAATTCATCAAATTTATTTACCAAACTCCTAGCATTGGTGTACACGCAGGTATACATGCACCTGTTTCTATTCTTAGCTACCCTAACACAACCCATGTGTTTACTTGTAACGCAATGACTACCAGCAGTCTCTGAAATATCCTGCATCTTGTTTTTCAGACTTCTGCTCATTTCAATAGAAGCAGTGCAAGAATCACTTCCACCTCTGCCAGTGGCTACTGTTAATCTATTAGTCCTTGTATCCCCCCCAACTAGCAGTTTTCCGACCCACCTAACACTGCCTCGACAGCATCAGCAAAAATTCTTGCACCCTTTCTATTTAAGTGTATCCCATCCCTGTAGAAGCAATCTCTCCTGTTAACAAGTACAGTCCAGGCTGAAAAAAATTCTACCCCTTGAGCCTTGCACAATCCCTCCAGGGCCGAATTGATCGACAAGGCTCTCATCATATACTCCCTCCTATCGTGTCTGGGCAGAATTGCAGACACTTTCAAGTTCAACCCTAATTCACGGCTTTTTTTCAGCAGTGACCTGTACTTGCTAAGTAATTCCGCCGGTCTCCTACTCTTAATATCATTCGTGCCAACGTGTACAACTATATCACCTTTTGTGCCCTTAAAAGATGATATCCGCTCTACAATGTCATCAACCTTTGCCCCTGGCAGACATACCCTGGTCCTATTCCACCTATCCTTTTTACAAAGCATGTTCCCCGTTTCCCTGACAATAGAGTCACCAACAACTACTAGTTCCTGTGGGACCAGCGCATTCTGCCTAGGGGGCTGCTTCTGTGTTGCCTGATGACCAAGTGCAAGCTCTGGCGTTGATGTGGGCAGCTGAGAGCTTGATGGGCCCCTCAATTTATTTCCTTCGAGGGCATCCACCCTGTCCTTCAAGCTCTCATAAAGGCCCATAACAACGCTGAGTTGTCGCCTGATTTCCTTGCACTCCTTACATCGTGCACACACAAAGACATCCCCCTTGGCAGTATCATGTCCCGTACCCAACTGCTCCGCAAACATCAAGCAAACAGTGCATTTTAATAGACTGTGATTCAGAGGGCAACTGGCCCCCTCAGTTCTCCCCTGAACCACAGCACTCCCATTAGCTTGAGCCTTTTGCTTTGCTGCTCTGGTTAGAGTCATGATTCCAATGTAATTCAATAAAATTTAAAACAAAAATTAAATCCTTAAGTTATATTATATATATATATATATATATGGATATATATATTGTTTTTTTTTTTTTTTTTTTCGGTATCTAGTGTTCCCTTTATACAACTTCCGTATCACGTGTACCACTATAGTTATGTATTAATTATTTGTTACGATTAAGTCGTTATATATATTTATAGAGTTAAAAATACAATTTAATTGACAATAAAGTTTATCAAGATTAATAGATTTACTGAATAATTGACAATATTATATTATGCACTATACTACACTAAGCTTATGCTATCGTGTAAAAATGGCGGGAATTCACATACGAGTATCAAGTATGTATTAATTATTTGTTACGTTTGTACTCTAAGTCGTTATATATATATAGTTAAAAGAACAATTTAATTGCCAATGAAGTTCGACAAGATTAATAGATTTACTGATTAATTTTCACGTAACTATGGCGGCTGTCTATGAACGGTAAACTCGTGTATTTGATACCCTTTCCGATACTAAGTAATACCTACAAATCTCTATCTAAGTTACTTTAACTTTAAGTACCGTAAATAGGAATATAAAGCTACTCTAGAAATAAGTTAATATGTCAATTTAAACTAATAAAGCAGAATATAAATCAGAAAAAACTTCTCTGTTCCAGTAGCGGCAGAAAGGCACGTCCGCACAGGAAACTCTCGTGCTCAAACTCAATTTAGTACAAAGGTAGCTGAAGCAAGGACCTTCACAAGGTAAAGCTTTCACAAACTGTTTCAAGCCCAGTATGATGTGTAAGGGTGGAGGGAGGACAGTTATGGGGTCTCTACCAGTGGTTTATAAACTATATTCTTTGATCCAAGCAACAAACTACCCCTATTTGACCAGGACCTTAACATCTCAGCGCTTACTCCTTGTCAGACTATCCCACTCACACAAAAAGCAAGGTAATTTTGTGAGCCAGATTGCTGTCCATGTAACATGCCTATCACTTTAAAGTCAGCATAGATAAACCAAACAACCGTGTTCTTCATATATTTCTTTCAAATGCACAGAGTGAGCTAATGGAATTTACCCATATTTATTTCCATTTCATGGAGCAACACACATTTGAGACTCCTCTTTGATGAGTCAATGAAAAGTTTCCACTTCATAGGATTGTAACTAATTCCTAAATAGTTCATTAAGTCATTTATATTACTACAAAAAAAAAACCATAGAATCATCCTCAGAAAAGTAGGGGACTAGTGCTCATTCTGTGTCTGTACCAGAGGAAAAAGGTCCCATGTGCTAGAAGATATTTTGATTTAAGTCTAGAACTAAGGAGTTCTGCAGATTCCTTTGGTCAATTTGAATCTCTTACTAGATCACTGAGTTCATGCTGTGAAAACAGTTGAGGGCTTGACTCAATGTCTTAGGCATGTAGACTTCAGTTTCATCTTCAGAAACTTCACTTTCAGCACTGTCTGTTGCTAAATTCTCCAATATAAGTGGCAGGCATGGAACATTAGGATACACAATGCCTTTATTACTCTTTGCATTATAACCTTCTACATTAACTAAGCAAAGGTAGCAGTCATCATAGTGGTTTGTACACTGCCTTCTTTTTACAATTTTTCCACAATCTCAATGCTTCAACACAGGTTTGGAAACTTTATGTGGAGCCCATTTATCCTGGCCACTGAGTTTCACTCCGAAATAGGCACAATACACATCTTTTTTACAAATTCTGGAATATCTTTTCTTTGCTTGAGAACTACATAATTTCCACAAATATAACAAAATAAGTTTGGATTGTTCAAACACCTGCGTGAAGGCATATTACTCAATTTCAGCACAAGTTTGATATGATAACCTCAAAAATAAACCGAGCTCACATTGCTGCATGGAGCTCTCAAGGTCAAGAAACAAATGACTGAAGGGAGTTGCCAACATGTGAAGATTTAGTTTACAAATTCCCAGCATTTACTCCTAATTAATACATTCAATAATACAACTTATGACAGCAACCTACAGTGATTTGTGAAAAAACAGTGTGATAGAGAAAAATGAACAATTCTGAAATCAGCATTAAAAAACCCCAGTTAAAAACAGCTATTAGTTCACAAACATCGAAAATCATGGAGAGTGAAGCAATCTTTGTATAAAGGGAACACATTAGGCAGCAGTGATCATGGTGAGATGTCATCAAAAAAATACACACTCTGAAGGTCAAGGAAAGAGATTTTGTTTTTGCAAAGAGATGACAACAATCCTAGACATTTTTTAAATTCTTTCAGTCAAACCACTGATGCTTTGAACAAATGTAAATGGGACATGTTTAAGTTAGTAATCATAGAAGCTATTAACTTTAGTTTTTACTTTTTAATACCAACAAAGAGATATTGTTCGAGGTTTAAACCAAAAAGGATATCAGATGAATTGATGAATTTAGCTGTTAGATTTTAGGTGCATTAGTGACTAAAACCACATTGCACTATTTGTATTGTCTGTATAGGTGTGTGTGTTCGTGGGCTGATTTTCACATTATGAAAGCTGAAAAACCCAGAATTACTCAGGGGTGCCCTACTCTCTCTGCCTGAAATTGACCCATGATTGAAGAGAACTTTAGAAATTCCTTCAGTCATTGTTGGGATTCAAACCCAGATCTCTCCAATGACAACTAGCTAAACCAATATACTGTAATGGAGGATGATGATTATAGCGGCAGAGAAGAAAAATCCGTGGAATATGGACACAGAATCCCATAGTGAGTATAAAGGTATGTTATCATATAGTCAGGCATGATAAGGCAGTTCACAAGAAGTCTTTGCTAAGAGTGCAAAGAAAAGTTCTTCTGTAGAGAAAAGGTCTCCCACAAAGAGAAGTAACTGAGGTGTTTAAGGCATTAAATTGATTGAGCAAATTTAATACCGATGGCATCCCTACTGTTTCTCATGTGACACACATAAGGGACAGATTTAAATTGAAAATGGCTGGTTGTAGGACTGATGTATAAAACTTTGACTGATCATTTGAACAAATTTCCTTTTGATGTTATGGAAGTGGGAATATTTTAAATAAATTCAAGGAATTATTGCACAAATTACCAGATGGGATGGACAGATGAAGTGGATAGTTTTTTTTGAAAACTATCCACTTCATCTGTCCTAATTCTAATTCTGTTTAAGTTTGCTTCCTTACATCATTTGCCACTACTAATACCAATACTAAATGTAGTAAAGAATTTTGCAAACATTAACACTAGAGGGAAAGAGATTAACAATACTGGTTCACTTGAATAGCAGATAATGAATGACATATCTACTATTAATGATCATATACAGATTGCTGAGAAACAATAAATATTTGGCATATACATTCACACATGTTTTTAGAGATGGGATTACTTGAAGTATACCCAATACTGATTGGGAGTTAAATGATTTTATGATAACTGAGAGGAAGCTGTAAGAGAAATTGTTGAAGCTAAAAGTAAACAGGGCATCTGGGGCTGATTGAATCTTTCCAATTATATTAAAAGAAGCAACAAAAGAAGTAATCTACAGCTGTAACACTGAGGGCATCTTTGGATTCAGGGGAAGCATCTGTAGATTGCAGATGTGCAAATGTCTCTCCTATTCACAAGGGTGGTTCGAAGGATGAAGCAAGTAATTGCAGACCTATAAGTTTGACTTCTGTGACAGGGAAAAAAAAAAAAAAAAAAAAATCAGTCAATAATTAAAAAAAGTAATACAAAGATCATCTTGATAGGAATTAAGCAATAAGGTAATCACAGCACTGGTATAGTATATCCTTGAGGTATAACTAGGCCAACGGAAAAACTCTAGATACTTATGTTAAAATAAATGAAAATAAGTAAATTTAGGTCAAGGACCTCATGCTAAAGAGTCAATTATTGTATGGCATAACTTAATTCTGTATACAGCAATAAGCTGCTTGTTTGTTATTTGGAGCATTAGCAACTAAGGCCATATTGCTCTGGGATATGCGGTGGTCATTCCCTGACCTTTCCACATCCTCCGTATTTGGTGGTGACGGGCTCGATCCCTGGTCTAATCAAGAAGCGTGTACTACGCACTGCTGCTCCTTCCCACCTGGCTACGGAGGCACCCATATAGCAATAAGCAAACTAGGTTTGCTATTAGTGCACTGATCTCATATTGTCAGGACACTGCCATAAGTTGTCTTGGTATGCACTACTCATTACATGGTGTAATGAGTAATGCCATATAATGCTACATAAGGTATATTTGAGTCAAACAGCACCTGGGGTTTCTCCCATCTCTGCATATGTACATTGTATTGGAAACAGAACACTGTGAAGCCAGAGATTTAAAAGCGTGTGTGGGTCAAGTGTGTTAGTTGTCTGACGGCACCGGGGGTTTCCCCATCTCTGCTGGGTCATGGGTATAGTGTATAGTGTGTTTAGGGTCTAACGGCACCAGGGGTTTCCCCCATCTCCGCATAATATACATTGTGATGTTATACAGAACACTGTAGAGGCCAGAGGTTTAAAAGTGTGTGGATATTGTGGCGTGTAATGTTTTGTACCGTTGTTCATCGACTTTTAGCCGTTGTGTCTCAAATGAGGCCTACCGTTGCCCACACTATACCTCGTGGAGGCAGACCAGGTACACCAGTATTTTAGAAATTTACTATTTACTCTGGCAGGTCCTGCCACCTAATTTCCTGAGATTTCAGTGGCTAGGACCTAAAAAAAAAAAAAAAAAAAAAAATGGAGGGGGTGGGGGGGAGAAACGCTAGAAATTGGGTCAGACCGAGATATAAGTTATACGGGTTAGAGTTCTTTTTTTTTTTTAATTTTAGTGTGGGGCTTGTGTAGTTTTGGCAAGAGTCAAACGCTAGTCGCAAGATAGCTAGAGAGGGAAGGGAGACTGAAGACTGGGGGGGGTGAAAGACAAATATGGGGTCAATAGTGAAGATAACCCCAAAAGTCGTCGGGGCAGGCCCATGCCTCACCAGGTGAAGATAGGGGATGGTAGGGGGGGGCTACAGAGTAACCATTCCCTGCCAAGGGAAGAGAAAGAAAGTGAACCAAGTGAGGGTACCCGGTTCAGATCGCCTAATGATGTTTCGGCAGCAAACTGCACAATGTCTTTGTCAGGTCTTCGTATGCCATTCCTGGGACATGTTGTCCCGTCCGTGTGAGTGGTCAAGTCCAGATAATGACTCCAGTTTAAGTGAGTGGTCAGATCCAGGTTAAGTTAATGATTAGTTTTTCAGATTGTAGCTGTTAGGTTTTTGTTTGGTTGACACATCTAAGGATCTTTATTGTGGATGATGAGTGGTTAATTTGTGGGAAAATTCCAGCTAAGGTTGTGGGTATGTTCTTCTTCTAGTAAAAAGATCCTGCGCAAACTGCGTTAAGGCTTTATAGTTGTCCTCGCTCTCCAGGAGATATTGTTCTTGGTTTATTGGCGAGAAACGTATTCTAGTTATTAAGAGGCAGCGGAGGTCTTCGTATAGTTGGCAGTGGTGCATGAGGTGCTCCCACGTCTCTGGCTGTCCACAGTGGCAGAGAGGGGTGTCACTCAATCCGAAAATGGAGAGTTTTGCTCTTATTGCGCCGTGTCCTGTGAGCAGGTAAGATGTCAGCAGTCCCGGTGAAAACCAGTTTGGGCTTTTGGGAAACACTAGTTGATTATCCGGTATGAATCTTCGGGTGACTTCCCCTTTTGTCGAAGTCGTCCAGCGGGTTTGCCAGGCCTGCTGTAGGTGGGTGAAAAGGCGTTTTTTCTCGAGTTTAAGATCGTTTGCCGGATCAGTTGTGTAGTCTAGGCAGGTGATTGATTTTCCTTTGGATAGTTGATAAAGCAACCCACAGCGGACGATCTCCAGGTCCAGGGGGAGAGCGCCCAAGAGGACCTGGAGGGCGTGGGTGCTTACAGTACAGCAGGCTCTCGAGATTGTCAGTAGGACTGAACGTTGAATTGTCTCTAGCTTCCTTTTATTTACTGCTGTTACCGCCTTGTGGAACCAGATTCCTGATGCGTATGTTATTGCTGGTAAGAAGACTGCCTTATAGAAGAGGGCTAGGGTCCTTTTCTTAAGCCCCCAGTCGCGACGAGTGACTCTAGCTATTAGTGCGGAGTATTTTTTGATTTAGCTTCGGAGGTAAGTAAGATGGGGTGTGAATGACAGATTTTTATCCAGCAGAATACCAAGATATTTAAGTTCGGTGGAAAGCTTAATTGTTGTTTCCTGAATCTTTATCTGGGGAGGCCTTCTGATATTGAGAGAACCTTTAAGTAGGATGGAACAGGTTTTTGTTGGGGATATCTTTAAGTGATTTTGGGTGGCCCAGTCTTGTAGGATATTTATAGCATGGTTTGCAGAGATCTCTAGTTGAGTTCTTGAGTCTGCCGCCAGCATCAGGATCAGGTCATCCGCATAGGCCTGTGATCTCACATTAACAAGGTCGAGGTTTAGAAAGCTGTCGAGCACCACGTTCCAGAGAAGTGGACCAAGTACTGAGCCTTGTGGGCATCCTCTATAGATTGGTCGTGTGACTGAACAGTACGGAGCACTGACGGTTACTGTTCTGTTTGCAAGATAGGTTTTTATACAATTGTACAAATTAGCTGGTAGTTTTGCTTTCCGGAGTCTGCCGAGGACGCTTGGCCACCAGAGGGAGTCAAACGCCCCGGCAAAATCCACTGAAATGACAAGGAAGTATTTATGGCTGGTAGTGGTAGCTGCTTTGACGATATTCTCTAAGACGTCCACCGTGGAGCAACCCCTTCTAAAGCCGTATTGGTTGTCAGAGTGAAGGCTAGCCTTGGAGTAATGAATTTGTATTCTATTGCTTAGAAAATGTTCTAGGAGTTTGCTTAGTATGGATAGAATGGATGGATAGAGCGATGGGTCGGTATGACTCCGGAAGGTCTTGTGGTTTTGTCGGATTCTTGAGAATAAGCCTTAATTTTGCAGATCTCCATACTGCTGGGAAATGGCCTGCTTCAAGGCAATGGTTGAAGAGGTTTAGGATCTCATTTGGGATGGTTTCAACAGCCTTCTTTACGATCTCGGGCTCCAGCATATCTTCTCCTGGAGATTTCTTGTTTTTTATTTTTGCTGCAGCGGTGTCCAGTTCTTCCTTGGTGAATCTGTCTTCCACTTCGGCCGTGGTGTATGTGCTGTTTTCCGCACATAGTAGTATTTGCTCTGGGGTGCTTGGTGGCATGTGTTGATGGAACATGGCGTCAAGGATGTTATTTATAGATTCGGACCATGTCTTTGTATACGTGCCTTGTGGCGTCTTGGTGGCTGGGATGACTTCTCCTCTGGGGAGTTTGTTTGTGATTACTCTGTAGACCACTCCCCAGGGAGCAGAATTTCTAACTGTGGAGACTAGGTGCTCCCAGGAGCGCTTCTTCCTTTGTTTAATCAGGGCTGTGTATTCATTTCTTGCTGTTCGATACTGCTGCTTGAGATACTCTACTTCCGCTTCCGGCCATGTTCGCCTTGCGCGTTGAAAATTTTTCCGCCGGGTGTAAACCTCCCGTCGCAGTTGTTGGAGCTCTGGGCACCACCAAGGTACGGCTCCAAGAGAACGTTTCTTCCTTTTAATAGAGTTAATTGAGCTTTCAGTGACTAGGCTTACAATTGCCTTTTGGTGCTGGTCTGCGTTCAGTCCAACTGTGCTAAGAGAGTGGGCAGCCATGATCAGTGAATCCTTAAATTCCTGCCAGTTTGCCTTGTCAATTGCAAATCTATGTAGAGTTTGCCTTATAATTGGTTGTCGGCTTACTGATCGGTGCAGTTGGAAAGTTATTACACGGAGGTCCGAAGTGGTCCAGCTTTCTCTAACTGTCCAGGATGAAAGGTGTCGTGCAACGGATCTTGTGGCCAGGGTGATATCAATTGTAGCTTCCCACATTGTACTAGAGAAGGTCGGTAGGTTATTTGGTTGGTTCGGAATTGAGAAAGAACTGTTTGAGAGATATTCTTCCAGTCTTTGTCCGTTGTTTGTGCCTCATCTATCTTGAGTTTCACTGAACCACGCTGGCGACCTGCAGTTTACATCGGTGGCAACGATGATTTTCGCATTTGGGAATTCCAGAGAGATGCTTTGTAAGTACCTAATAATCAGGAGAATATCCTCCCCCGGCCGAGAGTAGAGAGAAACTGCGTAAAATTCCCCCAAAGGGGTGATGATATGTGCACAGGCTGCCCAGGGAAGGCAGTAATGTGGTATTTTGGTAACAGTGAGATCAGAGTTTCTGACCAGAATAGCCGCCCATGGGGTCTCCCCATCCACTTGAACGATCTTATAAGTCAACGGATACCCTCTGACTGCCTTACTATGCGAATATGGCTCTTGAAGAAAGAGGATATCGAGGTTCTCCTCATCTGCCTTTTTCCTCAACTGCGCTGCAACTGCTTTAGCTCGCTGGGCATTAATTTGTGCAAATTTTACAGTGGTAGTATTAAATGGTTTAAGGTAAGTCCCCATAATCGAGCCTTAGTTGGCATGTGCTCTTAGCTTTTGTGTAGACAGGGCATTTATTGTCCCGGATGGAATGATCTGCCTGCATTTTCATTGATTTGCAGTTTGCGCAAGTGGGTGGGTCTTCTTTTTTAGTGCATGAGTTAAAGTCGTGGCCTCTCTCAGCACAGTGTCCACATGTGGGTTGAGCTTGGGTGCACGTGTGTGTCGTGTGTCCAAAACGACAACACTTGTAGCATTTGGGGACAGCCACATGCTCCTTGAAGCGGTGACTGCCCCAATTTATGAACACTCTATTTTGTTGACTTATTGTTCTCCAGGCTGCGGGGGAAAGCTCCACTACCCAGCTGGTAGAATTTCCCACTCTGGCATTTTTTTGGAATTTCGGGAAAACGAGATCATTTGGTTCAACATCGGGGTGGTCCTGCTGGAGGTTTCTTCTGTATAGCATCCTGGAGTGTTGCTGGGGTTAGGTCCTTTTCGGTATCATAAATTATTATGCTGGGCCCCTTTCTTTTCGGGGGTGCAGCCTGTAGGCCAAGTGTTTGTATTTTGGGGTTACTAATGATTTTGTTAGCTTCTTCTTTCGTTTCAATTTCAATCATGACACCAATATTACGTGTCTTACGCACAGATTTAATTTTTGCCATTTTCAGGTCTTCTGCTAAATTTGCGACCACTATATTTTTTACTTCTTCACTTGTGTGATGATCTTCTGTGGAAGTAGGTCTAACAATTACCAGATGTGGTTTTTGTAGAAGAGTTTTCCTTTTGGTTGAGTTTCCTGTTTCAGTTGTTTGTTCAGCATTTCTGGGAATCCTCAGCGCGTCTGCATAGGTAGGGGCGCACTGTTGCATTTGATTATCCCTACCGTCAAGATATGCCTCGAGTTTAGCCACTGCTTTCTCGCATTCGAGGTGTGTTGTAAGTAAAATGGTTTCCAACTTCGTCCATAGGGAAACTATGTCTGCACGCAGAGCTGTACTGACTCTGCTGTTGGTTGTCTTCATTAAAGTTTCTAGTGCAGTTCTCAGGTAGAGAACCTGCTCTAAAACGGGACCCTCAGGCAGAGTGGGATCCAGTGGTGTCTCTTCATCATCATTTTCTCCTTGCTGGGAAGATCGGTCTTGGAGTTCCTTTTGTTCACTTTGGGATCTGGTTTCCATTTCTGATTTCGGAAATGATTTTTTATTGCGCTTCTTGGAGGCTGGAGTAGGCCTGGAGGCCTCGGTATCACACCGTAGGCCTAGAGTTTGGATAGTTTCAGGAGTAAAGTCCTGGCATTCATCAATGATATTATAGTCTGCAGTGGACATGATTTTCGAAAAACGGAAAACAGGGGTTTCCAGATAATCGGGTCGCCGTTAGTATTCTCCTAAAAGTAGCAAAATGATGGTTGAAACAAATCTCTATGATAAACAGGAACCGTGCATTGGGCTGTAGCCTTCTGGTCACATAGTGATTCACTAACATCATCGGATTCAATAACTGATTGTAATGAGCATTTGCTATCAGAGTTTAAGCAGTAGCAAGTAGCGAACACGCTAAGCCTAATCTCTGTGTTTACGATGTAATAACCCGTGACATAACGTGTTAGCATACGGTCAGCAGAATGCTAAGCCTAATGAGACAAACTTTATAATATGTAAAGGAAATACCTGATAAAATAGACAAAAGTTGCACAGGAAGTTAGATAGCATCCACCTCGCTATAGGAAAAGCCTTCTTTCAATTTATAATGCAAACATTACCTTAAAATAACAACTAGAGCATAAGCATCAATTTCTAAAGCATCAATCAGCAGCGCCACTGCTTGTCTTCTTCTGGGTCATGGGTAATGAGAAATCCCATATAATGTGAATAATTCATTATATGGCAGCGGTTTCCATATAATGCCTAGGGCGCAATTTAAATTTGAGGTATTTAAAGGGCGGGATTTAAATTTGAGGTAAACACAGGAGCGGAAGTGCAGTAGCACATGCTTTTTGAGTACCGGGGTTCAAGTCCCTGACTGCTAAATACGGTCGATCTGCCAAACCCGCACTGGACCAGTGTGGCAGATTATGGTCCATTTTCCACAACGTGAATTGTTCAGGAGGCTTCTATCCTGCAGTGGGTTGTAATGGCTGCAGTTTACCTTTTTTTTTTTTTTTTTTTTTTTTTACTTAATAAACGGAACTGTTAGGTATTTCTTTTGGCCCAGGACTGCCGTGAAAAAATTACTGAGACACTAAGGGTGCCGTGAACTGAGAAAGTTTGGGAACCTCTGTTATATGGTACAGTCTCCCTACTTATTACTGAGTAATGAGACTATGCCAGAGGAGATTAAAAAGGGGGGGGGGGAGAGATAGGCCACTTCTGAAGTGAATCTTAGAGCAAATAGTTAGTCCATCTTTCATCAATTGAGATGAGTAGTGGTCGAAGTAACTGATAAATGAGACTATCAGAAAAAGTAAGTGGGGGCAGGCAGAACCGGACACCACTGAAGTTTGAACCAAGACCGCGTATATTTGAGGAAATGTTTGGAAGGTTTAGATCACAAATAAGTTTGTTCTATTAGTTCAACCATCATGATGTCAAAGTTGAGGGGAGGCGAACATGTATGAATTAATGAAATTTTTACTTTACCTACTGAATGTGTCATGTTATTATGTTGCATTCAGCAGCTTTATGACCATGAAGAGGGTTTATTATACCCATCATAACTTCAAAAGACTGCTTATACTACATGATGGAAGAGATGGGGGTTGCTGGGTTTTGTTTTGAAGACTAAACATGGATTTCATCAGACAATGAGTCAGCGGTCACCCAGAAGTGGTTTGACAGTATACTGATTGCATTATGCTGGGAGACATCATGAAGCATGGATCAGATTAAAGATGGCCAGTATTGAGTCAATGAAAAATAGACCAAGAGACAATTATAAATTGGGGTACTGTATCAACTTTAATGCGATTCCTGTGGTGGCCATATTATTTATGGCACCAATTAGGTCTTCCTTAATGAGATCACTGGATAAAGCCTATTTTCATTTAAATAAAAAAGTTAATACCCACAACTCAGGATTCACAAACTCTGCTCCCCCCATGCTTCACTGTATGGACGAAGTTGATTTCATTATGGGTCTGTGATAAGATCTGGCCCATCAGATTCATAACATTCTGTCAACAGTTAGGGCTACTGTTATCTTCTGACTAACTTTGTCCTTTCTATCTCCAGTTATTTTTTCTATCCCCAAAAATTTGATATGATATTATCAAATTTTTATGCAGGACAGCAGTCTATATATCTCTCAGAACCAACCTGTTAACATTTATACCCTAACAGATCTAAAGGACAACATTACTCAATATTATCGAGTAATTACAGACCAGTTAGTTTAACTTCTGTTCCGGGTAAAATAATGGAGTCGCTGGTTAAGGATGCATTGCAGGATCATCTAGACAAGACTGCAGCAATAATTCAGACACAGCATGGGTTTGTTAAGGGAAAGTCTTGTCTGACAAATTTGATAGGCTATTATGATGTGGTTACAAAGGAACTGGATGCGAAAAATAATTTTGATATCATATATTTGGATTTCAGGAAAGCTTTTGACACTGTTGCGCATGGAAGACTATTGTACAAATTGGAGCAGAATGGTATTAAGGGTAAGTTGCTACAATGGATAAAAGGATGTTTAAGTGCTAGAAGACAGAGGGTGGTAATCAATGGGTGCTGCTCTTCTTGGACTAATGTTATTAGTGGAGTCCCACAGGGTCCGGTGTTAGGTCCACTGTTGTTTTGTATATTTATCAATGATATTGACGAAGGTATATCGGGCTTAATGTCGAAGTTTGCAGATGATACAAAGGTTGGCAGGGTTGTTAATGACAGTAATGGCAGTGTGCTACTGCAACAGGATCTAGATAATTTGGGCAGATGGGCTAAGAAGTGGCAACTGAAGTTTAACCTTGACAAATGCAAAGTACTACATATGGGTAGAAGTAACCCCCAGAGAAACGTACCAACTGTGTGGTACTACACTTAAGGTGGTAGAAAATGAAAAAGACCTGGGAGTAATTGTGCAGGCAGATATGAAGTTTTCTGAGCAATGCAGACAGGCTGCCAGGGCAGGTCATGGGGTTTTGTCAATGATATATAGGAATTTTGCTAGCAGGGAAAAGGAGGTGATTATCCCTCTGTATAAGGCAATGGTCAGGCCACGGCTTGAGTACTGCGTACAGGTCTGGAGGCCTCATTTTAGGAAGGATGTAGATTTACTTGAGCGTGTACAGAGAAGGGCAACAAGATTGGTGAAGGGAATGAAGGGATCCTCTTACCAAGAGAGGCTTAAGTTCTGCAAATTGCAGTGGCTGGAGACTAGGCACCTGCGCGGTGATCTGATTGAGGTATATAAGGCCTTGAATGGGTTGGGCACGCTGAATTCTGATGGGATCCTTCCACTTGTTCAGATTACGAATCTAAGGGGGCATAAATTCAAATTAAGAAAAGACAGATGTAGAATAGATGTGCGGAAATTTTCCTTTAGCCAGCGGGTGGGTAATTGCTGGAACAAACTTCCATCTGTCGTGGAAGTTGATAGGTTGAATAAATTTAAGGAGGAACTGGACAGGCATTTAGAGGGAATGGTGTGATTTTTTTTTTTTTTTTTTTTGGCTGATGCTGCATAAGCTCATACATTTGCTTTCTTGCATCACATGCCACTACTACTACTACTACTATTTTATATACCCACACATCTTACTTTAGATACTAGGTTTCAACAAACAAGTGCTTCAACTTCAGCATCATGTTGCAGATTACAAAGAACAATATTATATGCAATGTTGTTGTTTCATAATTTCCTTATGCATTCTTTGAATAAGGATCAAATTATTTTCTGCTGAAAAAAAAAAACTTATGTACAAAAATCTGAATACTTGGCTGTATATTAGATATCTCTAATAGCACAGGAATGAATAAGTATATACTCTTTAAAATGTTTGACAAGTGACAGAATAAAAAAAAGCTCTATATTTGTGTAAATAAACACTGTAATATAATGCTAATAATTCATTTAATATCCCTGAAAAGTTGCTGTTCACTGACAGTTATTTAAAATCAGCAAGTAATGTTGTTGTTATTTGGTTTTTAGGTGCATTAGCAACTAAGGCCATATTTCAGCAATTAATGTACCACATAATATATCCCTTTAGGTAATTCAATATATTCATTGTAAGGAAAGCAAATAAATATATGCTGTATATAAAATTGTTACTTTCAAGCAGGTTTCATGAAAAAAAAAAAAAGCATTACTGAAGTTTTATAGTAACCATCTAAGGACCAAATCCTTTTCTGTCAAAGGGGAAAAAAGGTTTATCCAATTTTTTAAAACACTTAACATACACTGTTAAGTGTTTTAAAAATTTATTTAATCTTTTTTTCTCTTACAGATGTGCTGAAATCAGAAATGTGGTAGTGTAAGGTAAATAATTTTGGTTAATATGCTCTGATCATTATTCACTTTATGACATACTGTGAGTAATGATCAATGCGTATTAACCAATAATCTAACGAATATTGGTTAATACAATGTTTTATTCAGTATACAAATATTTTTATTTTAACAAGAGATATAAAAATATCAATGAAAATAAAACAAAACTACTTTCTATCTGAAATTCTGCTCCATATTGTATAAGCACCAAAGCAGATAAGACATGGGATTCATTGCTGTGAACTGCTTATATTACGTGGTACAGTTTCAGAGTCAGCATTAAGGGCAAGCCAGATGGTGATATTAATGCATCATGGTGCCATTCAAAAGGACCCCTCAGCAGTAATGCCAATTAGGGACCCATCTCACCAAGAGTACTATTCAGTTTTAGAAGTTCCAAGACTGCCATTAGATCCATAAAAGATTAACCTGACAGCAGCATGAGAGTCTACAGAAGCTTCCCCATCTGGGAAAATCTGGATCGAGCTAAGAGAGAGAGAAAAGCCATCAAACTTGGTCACTCTATAATCAGCATATTGCACCTTTTATAAATGTACTTTATACCTATACCTAACACCATCCACCTGTAACCTTGCAGAAAAAAACAAATTTTTTAAACGGAAAACTCTAAATTTCAGGAAGAAACCCATGTAACATCATAGACTAACTTAACTATCATCATTCTTCTCTTTCTTGGTGATTCTCTTTTACCTCTCTCTCTCTCTCTTTCTCTCTCTCTCTCTCTCTATCTCTATCTCTTGATAAATCAGAAATTTGTTTTTTGGCTAGTGCAGTATAAGCCTCAGGCTTCCGTGCACCATATGGTTAATAATAATAATAATGTTTTGTGAACAACACACAAAAAAGTTCTCCTAATTCAACAAAACAATGTCAACCATACATTACAGAAACACTGTATTATATGAGGTGCTACCCAAATGTCCCCGAAATTTGAATGTTACATGGGAACTACATCTAGTATTGACTTGTGTGCTAGGTAACACTGCATGCATCCTTTGTGAATCAGTGTGCCACGTGGCGTCAGGCTGGATAGAGTCATTGAATATTTATGTGCAGTTCTTTGGCGGTGTGTTTCACGTAGTTTTCGATTGTTGCACAATTATTGATGTGAGAGAGCAACATGCTTGTATCACGTTTTGTTTCCATCTTAACAATATAGCAGCAGAAACCCATAAGTTGAAATAAGCTTTTGGTGATAATGCTTTAGGCCAGCCACAGACCTACTACTGGTTTAACTGTTTTAAAAACGGTCGAATGTCGGTTGACAATCGCTTTGGGCGTCCATCATCGAGCACCACCCCAGAAAATGTTGCAAAAGTTCAGGTGGTGATCCATGAAGACCGGAGGTGGACCATTCGCGACATTTGTGGCACTGTAGGACTATCATACAGCACATGTCAGCAGAGTTGAACACGAGGATTGCGTTCGTGTCACGGTTACTGAGTGAAGACCAAAAGCAGCATCGCATGGAAGTTAACAGAGATTTTCAAGAAAGGGTCAGGAGCGATCAAAACTTCCTTTCTACAGTCGTCACTGTTGTTTGGTTTTTAGGGGCATTAGCAACTAAGGCCATATTGCTCCGGGATATGCAGTGGTCATTCCCTGACTTTCCGCATCCTCCGTACTTGGTGATGACGGGCTCGAACCCCGGTCTGATCAAGAAGCGTGTGCTACGCACTACCGCTCCTTCCCACCTGGCTACGGAGGTGCCTGTGTTTTGGACATTGATGGGATTATCCATAAGGAATTCATCCCTCCTGGCCAGACCATCAACACAAAAGTTCTACTGCGATGTCCTGATTATCCATAAGGAATTCATCCCTCCTGGCCAGACCATCAACACAAAAGTTCTACTGCGATGTCCTGAGGCAGTTAAGGGAAGCCATCAGGAGGAAACGTCCATAGAAGTGGTGCACAAAGAACTGGGTCCTTCATCTTGACAATGCACAGGCCCACACATTTCTTGCTGTGGTGCAGGTTTTGGCATCCAACAACATGACAATCATCCCCACCCCCCTTTATTCGCCAGACTTAGCCCCCTGTGACTTCTTTCTCTTCCCAAGAATGAAAATCAAGCTGAAGGGTCGAAGATTTGACAGCGTAGAGGATATTGAAACCAAATCGCAGGCGGTGCTGAACACTATGACAAAGTAGGGCTTTCAGGATGCATTCAAATCTTGGGAAAAGTGCTGGGATCGGTGCTTAAGCTCTCAAGGAGATTACAGCCACTCCCCAGCTTATGTAATACTTGACTTACAGAAATTCGACTTTACGTAAGTTTTTACCGGCCGATGCAAACTTATAAAAAATCGTGCAAATGTATTTTGCAAATGGAGGCATCGTGAAAATATCGTAATGAACTCAATAACACATTGTGTTTTTTTTTTTTTTTTTTGTTTTTTTTTTTTGGTAATTTGCTCAAGATCTCGGAAGTTGAAATTTTCACTATATAACTAAGCTATTTATCTCTCTAAAAGGTCATTTTTATAACGGAAATTGTGCTACACTTTCATCATTATCACATGTTCCATTATAAGAATCAATTTTGAACGCCTTTTTGATACTTTTCTGAAACACATTTCTGGAGGTCGCTACCATAAAACAATAAAAACAATTTGCACTTTCCAGTTTATTGGGATTTTCTGTTAGCCCAATCTATTATAAACGGGTAGTAAACTCTATCTTATTGCATTTGTGATAATACCGATAACTGGAATTCTGCAGGTTTTTATGTTCCGGTATTATGGTGAAATGAGTTCCCCTTCACTGAAATCTTCAATCATATAAAAAACATAAATAAATTGTCAGAATCTTCTCTTCATTCCTATTTACTTATTACAATGGTGAAGGGAAAGGGACCAACAGAAAGTGCAAGTGCTGGCAGTGCTAGGAAACAAAACAAAATTGATTTAGAAATGAAGATGATTAATTAAGAAGTACAAAGCAGGACAAAGTTTGTCACCATGGAATTAGGTTCCTCTGCTTCAACAGTGAATACCAATTTAAGGGAGACAGTGTGCGTATAAAAGAACATGTTAAAAGATCAATGCATTTAATCACAAAACAGCGTTCAGGTGCTATATCGAAGATGGAAAATCAGATTCAGAAACAAGTGCCCCTGATTCCAATGGCCATTCAAGCAAAAGCATTTATGAAGATATTAAGGATAAGTACAGTGAACCCCAAGCCAAGTTTGTAGCAAAGAACGGGTAGTTCAATAGGTTCAAACATCGTGCTGGTTTCCAAAACATTAAAGTATGCAGTGAAGTCGCCAGTGCCGATTCTGCAGCTGCAGAGAAATTTTGTGATGCGTTGAAAAAAACCCCTTCTAAATCTCCACAGTCTTCAACTTCCACAGTGGCATGCTTATCAGCTAGAGAGTTAATTCTGGCAACGATGCTCAAAAAGTAAAACATTCTGAGATTATGCGTCTCCTCTTTCTTTTTGTAAATATTCCTGAGCATGAGATAAAAAAAAAATAAATAAATAATTGCATTTACATGTTTGTCGAAAATTAATTTTTTGCTTCAATCAAATTTGTGAGTGCTGCATAAGCATTTAGGAAAATTTTGGCTTACACAGTTTCGTGGAATGCAACCCTTACATAAGTCGGGGAGTGGCTGTACTTCGAAGGTGATGGTGGTGAATAAAACCCAGGGTGAGTCTATTTTATAAATACATCTCGGGAACTTTTTGGTAACACCTCGTATACTACTTATAATACCATCTCTTAAGGGTTGGAATCCCCCCCTTTAATAAATTTTTTGTTCCCAAGCTTGGAGGGGTCTAATTGTGACTTGTCATTGCAGTTGAAGAATCAGTTAATTAATAAAAATTGTTTTCTTAGTCTGTCTGTTAAAAAGTTTTTGAAATCCTAATATTTGTAACTGGATTGAACAACTTGCACTAAGGAAAGGCTGAAACATAATTTTGTTTACACAAATAACATAATGTTAACAATAAATACTAAAACATTAGACAAATAAAATTTTTAATTCACATAAAACATCTAATAGTTATATTTTTTTTCTATGTCATTATAAAATATTTAAAATAAAAAAGTAAGTTTAAAATAAAGTATTCTCATTTTAATTAATATAACATATTCTTGAACAGTCCAACAGAACTTACCAACAAGTTCTACTGCTACTGTATTTCCATAAATGTCAATTAATGCCCAGAGTGGTAGTGCAGTATTGACTCCATTGAAAAAGATACCCTTTTCCTCTCCATTAAGGCCGAAATGTACTTCTCCATTTTCTGCTACATAAAAATATAGTAAAGTATCTCTCTGTGCATACCGTTCTCCTAGAGCCTTAGCCCAATTTCCAGGTTTGTTAGTCAAGTCAGGACATGCATACCTGGGTAAACTTGATCTTAAATTAGCAGGATCATTAGATGTAAAACCAAACCTTAGCGATCCACTCCAGCTAGTAGAGGTCTCCACAAATTTTAAATAAACTCTTTCATTTATTCTGATAGGCCGATTACTAAAGGTGATGCCTTTACAAAAGCTTTCAGTTCTTCGAGCCACAGCTGCATCTCTGGAAAGATGGATATTTTCTCCATGTACAGAATGAAACACCACTGGGGGCAAATTATTGTTAGTATGAGAGTGAGCTACCCTAGAATGTGAAGAAGCTATAAAAAAAACAAAGGAAAAAAAATAGATAAATGAAAGGCATCAAGTAGCAAATCACATATATAACAGGAATAATTCAACAGTTAAAACCATTAAAAAATAACAATAGTGGATTATCCCAACATTAAAATGATGGAAAAATAAATCAAAATTAAATAAATGTGATAAAAAAAAGTAGTACAAAAAACAGTAAAAAATAAGTACTCCACTTGGCTGTTACTAATAAAAAGTGGAATATAGGACAAGCATAAAATCCCAGTGTATGTACTTGTGCTGTGGGAAACAAGATTTAGAACTGATTTTTTTCTTTTCAATTTCAAGCAAACGTTAGAAATGGTTCCCACTTAAATATTATTATCTTATATCCAGCTTTCATGTTATTTGTTTTACTTTTTTGGAGGAACAAAGAAGATACAACATAAGAAAATAAGGGAGATCTGGTTTTAGGGGGAACCAACAGTATATAAAACCAGTACTGTTTACAGATAATGCAGAACCATAACATGCATACAAGAACATAGTTTTGGAATAATCTTGGAGCGCGATGCTACAGTAACAGTTTTAGTTAAATTTTTTATTCGTTTAATCTGCTTACAGGCATGCATTTATATAAAGTATGCCAGAGCTCTTTAAATTAACACATGCACGCACGCACACAGTTTGCTATGATTAGTAACACCCCTTGTGTAGAAATGGATGGTGTGTGCCACTGGTGAGGTGAAGGCTCAGAGTCAGGAACAGCTAATACAAAACTGAGTTTACACATGTGGTGTTCAGTTTTTGAGTATCTCTGAGGAAGAATGAGTCAGTGTTAAGACCTTTCCAAATTCAAATGTAGAATGATTGTTGGGGTAAGACATGCAGAACCAATATCTCAAAAACAGCCAACATGGTTTAGAGTTTCCATTCTGTAGGGTTGAGTCTACTGTAACTGGCTTAATGGCAGTTGAAAAGCCAGCCAAATGTGACATATGGAACAGCCATGTGTGGTTGATGCCTATGATGAGCATTGTATGCCTCATCTTGTAACACAGCAGCAACACAGCACACTGGCCCCACTAACCACCCAGTACAGCACAGGAATAGCAAGACCATTATCTATATGAACTATGTGCTAAATATTATCTTGTATAATCAACAGCTGTCATGGTTACTCATGCTCACTGCAAGACACAAGAAACTGCATGGGCACATCAGTATGTGGAAATCTGTTACCTGGTCTGATGAATCCCGTTTCCAACTGTATTGTACTGATGGGCATATCCACATTTGGAGAAAGCAAATGAGGTCATGGCACCTGGAGGTAGTGGTTTTTATGGTTTGAGGACTGTTTTCATGGCATACCTTGGATCCTCTGATCACCATTAATCAACAGTTCAATGGGAATGCCTACCTTTCTATCACCACTGACCAAATACACCCCCTCATGATGACACTGTATCCAGCCAACTCCGGCTTCTATCAACAAGACAATATGTCATGGCACAAGGTCTGGCAAGTTGCTAACTGGTTTCAGGAACATGACAATGAATACTCGATGCTCCCATGGCCACCCAACTTGTGCGATCTCAACCAAATTTAGTATATTTTGTCCCAAAGCATGTTTGGGACCTACTCAAAAAGGGCATTTGATGCTACAAATATCCACATGACAATGTCTAAGCATTACTGGACACTGGGCAACACATGGGTAGCACTACGACGGGACACCCTACAAAACCTTGGAGTCCATGCTAAGACATGTATGCGCTCTATACTTTGTTGGCTTTGCATTGACAACACCTGCCTAGCCTAATATCTCGTGGGTTGGTGAAATATTAGGTGAGTGTTATTAATGCAAAGCCAACAAAGCATATATCAGAGTGACATCAATATCAAAATCATCCCTCACTTATTGTCTGCTTTCAATCTGTTTCATTAATTTTGTTGTAACTAAAGTAGTTTGTCCATAAAAAAACTAAAATAACGCATATAATTTAATTTTTATGCACACTTTATACAAGGGTTTCCACTCACATAACACTTAATTTTTTCATAAAGAACTTGTAAATGTGTTGCTAAAATTAGCAGCATCACTCTGGCATCCATCTGTCAATGCATGCTGGTTTCACTATATTTCACTACAGTGATGCCCATGTTTCATGCAGCAAAACTAGTCCTGTTATGCAACCAGCAGCACACCAATGTATAAAGTATGCCATCTGATGTGTCTACATTTAAAAAAATGATTTAAAATGTTTTTGTTTTAAAAAATGCATTATTCATAGATATGTTCACTATAGTGTTAAAATAAAGGATGGTATCAAAAAGTTAATTAAGAGAAAGTGGAAAAGTTAGCCCTGTGAGTGTGGAGGTGGGCAGTGAACAGTCTTAAAAATAGGCAAGATTCCTCGATTTTATAAAATTCCATAATTTATACAAGGGTGCACCCATACGGTACACCCATCAACAAGTTAATAAAATTTCATGTTATTTAAAATCCGGTTGCATTTAAATTGGATAACTCTGTATAATAGATTTGTAGGGCACAGGATAGACTGGCTGAAGAAGCAGCAGGAATAAAGACTGGAAGTTGACGAATAAATGTTAATACTTCTTAAAGAGACAACAGGTGCAAAGTCTGGAATTGTGTCAAACTTCAACGAGGTAAAAGTGATGTTGATCAAGAGAGAGGCGGTAGATAGTTTTGCTCTCATGGATTCCAGAATTGATAAGGATGGAAAATGCACTGGAAAAATTAAGAGGAAATTAACTCTGGGAAGGAAAGCAATGACAGGTATAGCTATGATATGAAGGATAAAGATGTATCAACATCATTAAGATCAGAATAATACAAATGCTGATCTTTTCTGTGGTAATGTATGGATGTGAGAGCTGAACCTAGAGGAAGAGTGAGAACAAGACGATTGACTCCTCTGAACTAATGATTCGGAGAACCTCTTAGGATACCTTGAATGGCAAGGAAAACCAATCATTTGGTCCTGAATCATATAAAGCATGGCTGTTCCCTTAAAGCTGCAATAATCAGGCAGAAGCTATCCTACTTCAGATGTGATGCATGCACACAATTCCTCGGAGAAGGTAGTGATGCTTGGAAAGAAAGAAGGAAGTAGAAAAAGAGAAAGATAACATTCAAGAAAATGGATGAGATCAAAAACACCACTAGGATGGATGTCTTTACAGGAGCTCCGAAATACAATAGAAGATAGGGTGAAATGGAGAGTGCTTGTCCAAAGAATCACCAGGAGTCAAAACCTACTGCAACAATAACAACAAGGGCATGGCTACATCATCTCTACAGAATTTGGATCCTTCCTGCTCCTAGTTGACTTAGTTGCAGATATGTTATAAAGTCTTTTCTTCTGCTTTGAATGCTTTTGTATTATCAGTATTACTATGTTATCTCAAGAATACTGTTAACTCTGAATGCTTACAAATTATGGTTGCTAATATTATAGGTTCCTCAAGATTTATGTTCAGAACGAAAATTTTACTCATTCATAAAGTATCCAAATGTTCTGGACTAGATGCTGCTTGAGTGGCATGGTGTGTAGGCAATGTAAATATATTAAAAGGAAAATGACATGAAGTCTATATACCTGTTTATTTCCAGTTGAAAATTATAAACAGATGTATATCAGACATTTCATAGTATGTTCCTACCACTTTATCAATGACTGCAATGACAACGGATAAATGGGAAAAGAATTAAACTGTGTCAGTTACTGCTAAAATTACCAATTAAGTTAGATTTTAATTAAATTTAGATTTAGGATTAAAGTAAGGAAATTTAGAAATATATACTTATTATGTGGTTTCTCCCGCCCCCACATTTGTGATGGGTACTGGTACCAAGTGCATGGGGTGGTTG